>NC_056742.1:70255648-70338148 GCF_019279795.1 Protopterus annectens
TACATTTTACAGTCATTCTCTTTTACATGATCAGACATCTGAACTGTACATAGAAATGGATATAACTATTGGTGGGGGTTGTCTGGATGAAAGTAACTGACATAGTTGTCACTTGCTCAGTTTAACAGTCACTTGTGTGCAGGGCTTAAGAGATGTCATTATTTCTTTACCATTCCTTCCAAACTGCAGAGGTCACTGCATCTTGTTTTGGGCTGGGGACAGTGTGGTCATTATTTTTTAAACTTTCCTCACAAACTTCAGAGAGGTGAACAGAGGGCCATTATAATTTGTATAAGAGTAATCTGCTGTCTCTAGTAGTAACAAGTTTGAAATATAGTAATCATTTTTTTTAATTTTCCTCACAGTCTATCAGTCGATGCATATACAGGTGGCTATCTTTTGGGAGAGAATTAATAAGCATGTTGTTTATATAGGGTTGTCAGCAGATATTTTGTTTCATTTGTTTTTTTTTTCAGTTTTGTTCCAGTCTGTCATCCAAAGAGTACTCAGAAGGTGGCTTTTTTGGGGGTAGTGGTAAGGAGGCATGCTACATATACGTAGGACAGCAGCAGCTTGAAATATGGCTGTGGGTATTTATGCCATAATTTTATTCCCACTTTAACACCACGGGCTGATAAACAGATAGTAACTACCTATAGTGAGGTTGGGAGGGGGACAAGTACTATTCCCAGATATGATATATGCATCCTCACAAGTAGTATTTGGTCAGCTTTGAATGTTAAAACGTGGATACAGCTTAATTCTTCCTAGAAATAAAAAAAGTAGTACTGAATTTCTTTTCTGTACATAGTGATTTTTGTTCAGATCATTACTGGATCAAAAGGTTGGAAAAAAAGCTCTAAAATGCATCTCTGAACATCTATAACTCCATGGTTTCTGGGTTCCTAGTAGCACCCAGACCCCCAGTTTGCTTTACTTATTACAAGGTAGTCTTGGTCAATTAGGTTGTGTTGAAAGGGTGCAGGAAAAAGCAAAGTTGAAAAGCAAGACTGAATTTCTTTCCTTAATCATTGTTTTCATTTAATACATTGTTTGATTAAAAAGGTGGTTTAAAAAACTCTAAAATGTACCTCAGAGCTTCCAAAACTCCTTGACTTGTGTAGTCCTTGTGGCCTCCAGACCCAGGGTCTATGTTAGTTCCTCAAAATACATATTCATCAAATATGTGTTCATTGATGGCTAAACAGCAAAATTCATTACAGAAAAGCACGGATTTTTTCCCAGGGTTACGAACCACTGGGCCATCACCACAAATTTGCCCTATTCCCCACTGTAGTGCGATCTCAGAGTTGGTATATATAGTTAGGGGGTGTGCGTGGAGAGGCCCCCCACTTGGATGATTTTCATTTAGTGCGGTGTGTGTCCCAGAGTGCTAGAGGGCCAGTGGTTCCTAACCCTGGGAAAGATTACATGCTTTTCTGTAATGAATATCACTGTTTAGCTGTCAATGAATACGAATTTCAATGAATTAATATAGACCCCAGACCCATGGCTTATTGCAGTTGCTTCCTCCATAGTTGTCAGACCGTAGTATTGCTTAGGTAGAACATGCTGAGTGAATGAATGAATTAATGAATAACTATAGGTAAAAACATTGAAGAGTAAGCCAGATTGCAAGAAAAAGAAAGAAAATACAGTAATCTGGAGAGATTGATTAGGCTAGGATGGTTTTGCCAGTGGGGTGGGGGCTTTTCACCTGGAGCACCAGTTTACCTAAGGCCGGTCCTCGATTTTACTTAATGAAAAGTTTTAAAATAATTTACATATAGCTGCTAATAACAGTGTATATGACTTTGTAAAACTGTCCTCATTTTCCTTCGTTAGAGTTCTGAGCATTCTAGAATTTCAGCATTTAAATATCAATATTTAGACTTGCTCATTTGCTGTTTGTTCAAGTGGCCTTCATTCTAGTGTCACAAAACTAAGTGGGTAAATGTACTGAAGCATGTCAACTATGTGCTGAGGTTTGCAAATACATTTCCACTGCACCATGCATGCCTGGCTCACTGATGGGTTTGTTGCAATTTTAACAGGATTTCCAGTTGCATTTGTTTCAGTTTTAAATCATTTGAAACTGCTTCTAGTTCCCAACAGCCACCAAGAATATGGCCTCTCATAATTACACTTATATTGCTTACTACTATTCTGTTTTCAGCTGCATAAAATTATATATTTTATTTTACTAGTTAACAACTATACATTGTTTACCTCAGGAGATTTAAGCAGCGTATACTACTAATACTACTACTAAGTCACGGTGGTACAGCGGTAGCATTGTTTCCTCAAAGCAAGAGGTTCTCCTGTTTGATTCAGCTGGAGTGCCTTCTGTGTAGAGCTTGCATGTCGTCCCCGTGGTCGAGTGGCCTCCAAAAGACATGCATGAATGGGCATGTCTTTGCTGAAGGTTGGGCGTCGGGCTGGCAACTCTGCACCATAAAAATCTATTGCCAATCATTAGCGGACCGGAGTTCCGTTGTGGCGACCCCTAACCAGGAAAAGCCGAAAAAACAAACATACTATTACTGTACTACTTTAGTGGGATGCCAGACTAAAGTTTTCATTTAATCTACTGTTTGATAAAAAGGTTGTTTAAAAAAACTCTAAAATGTACCTCAGAGCTTCCAAATGGCCAAATGTGCGATAATACATGCTTGGGCAAATAACACGTTTTGGCCCAAGGTTACTCTGGTCAGGAAACTGCCCTTGTCCCATAGTGCAGTGGCCACTTAGCTGATAATAATAAACCTGGATGGATGGGTGTTGTTTGCTAACATCAACACACCAAATCATATAATTCAGAAATGAATTGAAAGCTGTGATAAAAAAAAAAAATCTTTTTTTTCACAGTTCAGCTCAGCTTTCAGTGAAATGAGTTTTGGAGAACTGCCAGGAACCACTCTTCATTCTCAAACAAGACATACATACGGAGCCCTTTACTATTTCACTGATTTTTAATAAACTATGACACATAGCATACCTGTTTTTGCTTGTAATGTGCAGTATGTTTAACACTTAGATGCTTTTGCAGTTTGAATAATCAGTTGCTAAAATTATTTGTTTAAAACGGAATTCTTAATTTGTTTCAAGACAGAAATGATTTGTTTTGCAAATATCTGTCAAAACTGTTAGAACATAAATTTTTTCTTGTGATACATGGCAGTAAAAGTATACAGTAGGGACAGTTTTTCCTTGGGGTTCACCCATTTCTAGATACCTCTATACACATTTGTAGAGTCATGTGATCCTGAAATAAGGGTAATGAAGCTGAGTTGTGTGACAATGAGTGAACTTCTGATAACTAGTCAATGCACTAAAGAAAGGTAGCAAGAGAATTGGTGGATATTCAGATGGGTAATGTTTTTATCGCCTTTCTAGATAATCATGGTGGTGATGCAAGTAATGCATTTCCACACTACATATGCACTCTAAAGTTCTACCATCTCTGATGAACAAAGTGCACTCTTAAGTCATTCAGTTATTAGAACAATAAGCCTACTAACTAGTAAGGATAGCATAACTAATAAATGCTGTAAAATGTATTGGAAGCTTCAACAAGAAAGAGAACAAAATCAAATCTGCAATGGTAGGCAGTGGAGTACAGCACAAGAAAATTACTGCATTTTGAAATAATAAAGGGCTATGCCATGTTGGCTAATATTTTCAGGAGTCTAATTGTTCACTGATTTTTATGAAATGTTGCTACTACTTTCTTACTCCAAACACTTCAAAATGCTTATATAAATTGTGATCTATGCAGTCCTTGCAAAGTTTGCATAGAATGTAATATCTAATACAGTGAAGTTTTGAGAGGCATGTAAAATAATTAAATACTTGAGAGCAAACCATAAGGAATGGATGCTGATGTAAGTGCATCTGACATTTTGTGAGAGTAGTGTCAATAAATCAGAAGGTGGCATCTCTTGTTTTAGAGCTAAAGTCATTTTTAATGTATTCTGTTAAGTTTAGTGAGTTAAACATTAAGATCAATAACCAGACAGGAAGAGCTACACCTGTATCTTGGTTGGAGTGCTATGCCTGTGCCTTGTACTTCCTGTTTGGCTATTGTTTTTGGTTGGAGTACTATGTCTGTGCTTTTCTGGTTTTTAGTTATACAAAAGACATAATGTCAGTATTGGAGCATGTCATAGATCATTCAATAATTCATACACAACTATTTTCCCTTTCAGCTTTGAATCTATTTTATTTTTGTTAGTTAAGTTTTGTTTGACAGATTTTAATGTGCTTTGTTTAGATAGCAAACAATGAAGGGAATACTAAATCAATAAAACTAATCAATGTTTTGTAAAAGCTAAAAAAACAAAAATTGTTCTAGAATCTCCTGCAGTAACTAGAAAGGTTATTACAAAAAATTGGAAATCAAATTCAGTTACTGCATTCAAAGAATTTGTAAATTTAACAGTAATTCTATTTAAAACTGAAAAAGAAGTGATCAGAATAAGATCTATAAATCATACTAAGACTTATAGTGGTTGGATAGCCTTGAAATATTTCTATTGAAACACCAAAACTCTTAATGAATTAATTGCATAAAATTACTTTGATAATTCAATATATTCCTAACATTGCATAACAGTATGTGATGCTGAATTTCTTCCTTCATATGTATATATTGTATGTTAAATTAATAAAAAGTTTCTTTAAAAAATGAAGAGAATTAAACAACTAAAAACATGATATTATGATTGAACTATTACATATTTTTAATTTCATTTTCATGCAGTGCATGAATGATCTTTGGATTTGATATTAACCAGTTTGAAGCATAAAACTTTAAACCCCTTCCCTAATGAACCACTTGTGCAATGTCACATGACAGGAATTGGATATTTGCTTCTATTTAAAGTCTTTTTTCTAAACATCTCTTTATGAGTAAGTCAGTCCCAGAACATTGCAATATATGACAACAATCTCCTAAATACTGATCGGATGGTTGAAAAGTGGTCAACAAAAGTTCCTTCTTAAATGCAGGGGTTGAGCCCGTGTGTGCAAATTCTCTCCTTAGGTGCACACTTTGCAAAAGGATACAACATAAGTTCCTCCTTCTCATATTCACGGATGCATCTTTAGCCACAAAGCACTTTCTGGTTATGTAGTGGGCCCCAACGCAAGAGAAGTATACAGAGATATTAGGTCAGGGATGCAATCTGTATGAAATGGTTAGGTGGAATACAGTACTCTTTAATCTATATCTTGAACTTTGTGCAAATATCTATCAAAATAACAACACAAATACCAATTGCTACACAAGTAAGATTATAAAATCAGTAGTTGACATTTTCTGAAAGGGAACCAGAGCTTTGGTATATCTGAATGTAATCTGCTTAAAACAGACTAAGTTCATAGGTTCACAGGTTTATAGGTGTGTACTAGGCTAATGGCCCTGGGGCTTTTACAAGCCTAGCCATAATATTACCCTGGCATTGTGCCACCTGACCTTAGTTCCCAGTGCCTCTGTTGAGTAGAGCCACTGGAGTTATCCCAAGTGTGGATTTTCTATTTCCCATCAAGATTCCTCTTGAAGAGGGTCAGCGAGGTGCTCTGCTTGACTTGTATGGGAAGTCTATTCCATAGCATGGGCAGTCTCTGGGTTATGAACTGTCCCTCCAGTACATTCTGTTGATAGTGGTAATGAGGTTGAGGTCTCTGGAGCATGTGGTGTGGAGGGGTTGGGATTTCTTTAGATGTAGCATTTCTAGAAGAGCTGGGTCAGACATGACTTTGTAAGTCAAGCAGATATCGCCTCTAAGTAGGCGATATGAGACAGAGAATAGTTGGAGTTTTTTGAGTCTATCCATATAGGACAAGTGTTTAAGGCCTAGGATCCTCTTTATGAGGTACTTTTGCAGCCTCTCCAGTTGTTGCAGGTGTCTTGTGAGGCACATGCCAAATGGGGCATTGTTCTCAATGACTGGCCTAATGAGGGAAGAGTAGAGGGAGACAATGACCTCTTTCTTCCCGGATGCAAACCTCTTAGTAATGAGATGTGCCACATAGAAGGACTTTCTGACCACAGTGGCAATGTGGTGATCAAAAAAGAGGTTGCTGTCAACTTGTGTTCCCAGGCCTCTTATAATGCTTTCTGTGTTCAGTGGACTGCCATCGATGTGGCAATTCATGGGAACCGGGTTTTTCCCAAAGGGGATGATGACACATTTTTTGACATTGAGCTTAAGGCCATGGTTCTGACACCAATCATTGGTCTCAATGAGGCCTTTCTGTAGGATGTTAACATCACCTGGGGAGATAATAATAGATCCCAACTTGCAATCGTCTGTGAACATTGTCAGCCAGAGTCCCTTTGTGTTGGCCTGGACTTCACAGAAGTAGATACCAAACAGAAGAGGACCCAGGACTGAACCCTGTGGGACTCCACTCGTGTCTAGTCGGCTGTCTGATTTGGAGTCAGCTACTTTCACACTGTGGGTTCTATCTGTGAGCCAGTTTGCAACCCACCTAGTGATATAGAGATTGATGCCTAGCTTAGTGAGTTTTTTCTATGATTCCTGAGTGGGGAATGGTGTCAAAGGCCTTGGCCAGATCAAGATAGGCTGTATGAACCATCTTGCCTTCATCCACAGCTCTGGTGACTGACTCAAAGAAGTTGACCAAGTTGAGCGGGCATGATATATCCTTCACAAAACCAAACTGCATGGGATACAGAGTTTGAGATTCCCTATATCCTTGTTTATTAGGTCCATGATGATACGTTCCATAGCTTTGCATATCAGACTCATCAGGCTAATGGGGTGATAGTTCCCAGGCTCTGTAGTCACTCCTCCTTTTGGAGAGGGATTACTGTAGCAGTGCGCCATTCGGTAGGGACAAAGCCTGAGGTGAGGCTGTGATTGAACATGGCACACAGGTGAGGTGCCAGTTCACTCTATAGTTCATGTAGAACACAGCCAGTGATATTGTCAGGTCACATAGAAGCTATATTATTGGTGTTGGACAGTGCTGTTGTAACCTATGCAGCAGTAATACTGGGTGCTTGGCAATCTACTGGTATTGTAATTTGTCCTTTGGGGAGGGAGAGAGGGGTAAAGTTGGCACTGAATCTGTTGGCTAGTATATTGGCAATATCTGTTGGCTCAGTATAGGTGATACCATTGTGCAGTAGCTCAGAACAAATCTGGGTATTGCCGTGGAGATTCTTTACATAATTATAGAAGGCCTTGTGGTTGTCTTTACTATCTGCTACAATTCTATTTCCATAGCTAGCTTTAGAGGATTTGATGAGGGATCTCAACTTTTTGTTGAGGCTGATAAGGGAGTTTTTCCAGTCTTGGGACTTCATCTTATTCCGCATCAGTTTCCTCCTTCTGTTGTAGAGTTTGTCTATGGCAGGGGACCACCAGATTGGCTTCCTTTTTTGGAGGAGAGCGTGTTGGCTCTATTGGGTATGGCGAGATCCATGCATTTGTGTACATGTTCGTACAGTGCATTGGTGTATGATTCGGCAGTCATGCAACTATTCTCCATTTGCATGGGTGCCGTGACGTTAGCCACCTTTGTTTTTAGGAGCCCAAAGTTAGCTTTAGAGAAGTTTTTCATGGCGGTTACATTTGCGGGCGAGGGGGTGGGTGGGAGGGATGTGGATTTCCAAGTTGATTAGTTTGTGGTCGGATCTAACTAGGGAGGAGTTGACTATTGGTGTAGAGCAATGGTCGCCCATGTTAGTAATGACCATGTCAAGGATGTTGCTACCTCTAGTGGGGGTAAGAACGAGGTTGTCCAGGGCATTGGAATTAATGAATTCCAGGAAACGTTGGGCAAGTGCCTTGGTACATGAGTAGTTTTCCCAGTTAATGGAGGGGTAATTGAAGTTGCCCATTACATTAGTAATATATGATAAAAATACTACTTTTATTGGTTGAATTATAGAATTTTACTACAATGAAAAATATAGTTCATCATTATTTTTATTGACTGAATTATAGAATTTTATTTAACTGGAAAACATACTGTTTAAAAAGGAGTAAAGAGTCTGCATGATAAGTTAAGGTTGGACTAGCTTTCAGTATTGTCATTTAGTAAAAGACACTAATTGCAAATGACATTACATTAGATTTCTCAGCACTGACTCTGGTACATTATTAAAAATGCAGAAAAACTTGTGAAGCTTTATACTCTCTGGTGTACATCAGCTTTAATCAGTTCATATACTGCGCTGGTTGTAAGTGGTGTGATCATCACTGAATCATATACCTTCTGTAATAATTTTGTACATTCTGTTTTGTATTGTTACTTTAACTTCTTTTGCTTTGTTTTTTAGAAAGAAACATGATTTTTCTAAACATTTTCCTTCAGTGCCTGGTATTATAACTCACTACTGTAAAAGTAACTATTTTCTTTTCCAGAAAAAGAATGCATCTGGTTTTACAAAATCTAGTTACATCACCAGCCACTGAAGTGAATATGTTTAGAAGAATGTGATGTTTATCTTCAGTAATATGAGTTGCAGCCTTGAGCGCTTTAAAGAAAGAGGTTCTAACAACTAGTTTGGGTATAAAGATTGTCTGACTGATTCTAGCTGCTAGACAGAGGTTGCTTTTATTGGCACTGAATTGGGAAGAGAAGTGCAATTACCGATCTGTCTGGTTTCTTCTTTGCTTCCTGAGCAATCACGGCTATTAAAACAATGCAATTGTGTAAGAAAAAAAGTATTATTTTAAATTTGTATGTCAGCACAAAGCCTTGTAGAAGTGAAATGTAGACAGATTTTCTAAAATAGAATTTCACATTATGATGTGGTGTTTTACTGCAGTGGCTTTGTAGTAGTCTTGTCAGTTGTTTGTTTTAGTCCACTTCATGAGAAACATAAAGCACAGAGCTCATTGAGGATATATAAATTAACTTGATACATCATACTGTAAGATTAAAGAAGGATTATATCAGCAGATCACAAGTTTTAAGTCCGTGTAACCAATATTAATGAAGTATAATATCCAATATCTCTGAAGCATAAAACCTTTACAGATTTTTATTTCTGGGAGATTCTAGCCATGCAATTTATGTGTAAAATCATCTAAGATTGGTCAACATTGATTGCATGTGGCCAACACTAGAATTTGTTCTTTTATATAGGCACATTATTTTTATATAAAGAGTAATACGATGATAGAAGTCATTTCTAGGTCATGTTATTCTGAGGAGTCATATTAAAACTTTAAAATCTTTACGCAGAGGACAATTGCCATATAAGAAATATTACATTTGTGCTGGTGGCTAGTCTTTGAGGTTACAGACCTGCTGGCTTTACATTGCATTACATTTTCTTGACTGCAGGTGGATGCAATAAGCATATCTAGTCTTCACTTAATATACCTTTTACATTCTACTTTATCTCCTTCACTATCACCCCTGCTTTGCTTCCTCTTTCTCCACCAGTCCCATACCCTCTTGAATGTGTCTATGGATACACCTATAACCATTCATTCTAGTAGTTCATTTCATAAATCTACAACTCTCACCATGAAGAAGTACTTTCAGGGATCCAGAAATTCATTAATCCCTACAGTCTGATGTCTGTGTTGCCTTCTCCTCCTCTCCACCTTTCCATCATCATGACATGATGTTGTGTACCAGTATGTTTCCTCTCTCATTGTCTTGATCTCTCTCAACTGTTCTCATGGAAAACAGCTCCAGCTCTGAGAGTTTTTGCTCATATCCTGTCTCTCCCATTGTATGCATCTTTCTGGCATTTTTCCTTTGGACGTCTTCCAGCATCTTGATATAATTTTCCTTTTATGACATTTAGAACTGCACTGTACTCAAGGTTTGGTCTGGCCAGGACCTTGCACAGTTAAAACAGTGCCACTTTGTACTTTTAATGTATCCCCTGAGTATATTCCCCAGAATTCTGTTTACTGCAAAGGCAGCTCTCTCAGTGTGCTCCTAGAGAACTAGCCCACTTATGGGCAGCACTATCAGATCCTCTTCTTGTTGTGTTACCTTCACTTGCCCCACCCACTGGCTGATACATGATGTGGCTCAAATGTAGTACTTTGCAATTATTTATACTAGAATTCAGCTTCCACTTCTCTGACTACATCAGATGCATATTGTTTTGTAATTCTGTGTTCTGGAACACTGTCCAGTAAGATACATACTGTAATGTATAAAGTGTGAGTACCACTTTAAGTAGCAGTGCCAATATATCTAACCTACAAACGGGTGTCACATGGTTCTTCATCCTTCAGCCATGATTGTAAATGTCATAATGGCATTCAGGCTAGATTTATTTATGTTGCAGGACTAGTAGTGTAGGTCTAAGCAGCATTAAATTAATTCACACATCAAATGGTGTCTGAGCGGGACTGAGTAGCACTCATAGATTCAACTTATACTAGCTGGTGGAACAAAAATGAAAAAAAGTACTCCACTCAAAAGACTCATGATTTTCATCCTCAGAGATGAACTGAAAAAAACAAAATGTTAAACAAATGAAAGTTCTGTCTCTGGATGATCAGCTGAAAATTAAAAGCTATAAAAATAAACTACTCAGTGAAGCAAGTGAAACATTGCAGGACCAGAACCAGAAAAAAAATGACAAAATAAGAAAGGAGTAGAAAATGACACCAGGACAGCAAATACACAACTAGTAAAAAATGTTATCAAAGGAGCAACAATGTACTCACAAATCATAATAAGATAACATGGAAACAAAATCTCTCAATGAATTTGTTGTCCAGTTTTAGATCTTTACAGTAAATGAGCTTCAGGGACCATATTCCTTCGGACTACAGTGATATTTTCATTGTAGCATTCATTCTTTCACTTATTTCACCAGCAAACATGGTGCTCCAGAGTAATTTGACAGAAATCTGGAAACAGTGGTTGCCCAAATTTAATCTGTTTAATCTTGCATCTGGCAGGGCAGGCAGATGTAAGGATGTAAGGATCAGGGGTGACCCGTGCTATTGGACTGCCGGACTGCAGCCCCCTCAAATCAAAAAGAAATAAAAAATAGAAAAAAAAATGTTTTTAAATTTCGCAGATTTCGCACATGCGCAGTAGTCCTGACTACTGCGCGTCTATGTGCATGCTCCTGGCAGTCCGGCAGTCCCCATAGGGGGACTCAAGGAGACGTCTGTGCACGTTAAATGTGCACAGACTCGCTGGGAGAATATGTCGGGGCCAGACTGCAACAGCAGCAGTCAGGATGTACAGAACAGTCACGGGAAGGAGATTTTGAATGCAGGGATCTCGTGAGTCTTGGGAGTATTGCGCTGGCAGGACGTTAGCTGGATGGATATTATGGAGAACGGACAGGACAGGTAAGTGTATGGTACTTGATTGAATATATGGTGTGTGCTTGTATTTACTATCTGAAGTGTGTGGGGATATTATGGAGAACGGACAGGACAGGTAAGTGTATGGTACTTGATTGAATATATGGTGTGTGCTTGTATTTACTATCTGAAGTGTGTGGTGCTTGCTGCTGTCATACTTGAAAGGTGTGTGTGTGTGTGTGTGTGTGTGTGTGCGTGCGTGCATGTGTGTGACAATGCCCCAGGTGCTCATGGTGGTGTGGTAGGGAATACCTCAGGCTTGAACCCTGTACCCTGTATGCAGGTGTTAAAGACTTGTGTTCCCTACCCACCACCATTTGTAAATAAATTGCAGATTTTTGCCTCATATTTGATCTGATCTGTTCCTCATAATATCTGTGGTTTGTAAATGTTTTAATGCTTGATATTTGATGGTGTAGTAGTAGCATTGTTGCCTCACAGCTGCAGGTTCTCAGGTTTGATTCTTGGCTGGGGTTCCTTCTTTGTGGGGTCTGTATCTTCTCCCTGTGTTTGTGTGGGTTTGCTTTTGTGTCCTCCCATGTTACAAGGACATGTCTGCATTATTTCTTCCTGGGCCTCTGCTGAAAATTGTTTTTTTGTTCCAAGTCAGACTGTCCTGATTAACAAATGTTAAATAAAATTGACAGGCATTTGAATTTCAGACTTCAGGTTTCTGAATGTTTAATTCCTTGCATATTTGATGGTGCAGTGGTAGTATTGTTGCCTCACAGCTATAGGTTTTCTGGTTTGATTCTTGGTTGGGGTGGCTTCTGTGTGGAGTCTGCATCTCCTCCCTGTGTTTGTATGGATTTGCTCTGGTGCCCTGCCATTTTACAAAGACGTGTCTGCAGTATTAATCCCTGCGTCTCTGCTGAAAATTGGTTTTGTTCTGTCTGCAGTAAAATTGACAGGCATTTGAATTTCAGACTTCAGGTTTCTGAATGTTTAATTCCTTGCATAATTGATGGTGCAGTGGTAGTATTGTTGCCTCACAGCTATAGGTTTTCTGGTTTGATTCTTGGTTGGGGTGGCTTCTGTGTGGAGTCTGCATTTCCTCCCTGTGTTTGTGTGGATTTGCTCTGGTGCCCTGCCATTTTACAAAGACGTGTCTGCAGTATTAATCCCTGCATCTCTGCTGAAAATTGGTTTTGTTCTGTCCGCAGTAAAATTGACAGGCATTTGAATTTCAGACTTCAGGTTTCTGAATGTTTAATTCCTTGCATATTTGATGGTGCAGTGGTAGTATTGTTGCCTCACAGCTATAGGTTTTCTGGTTTGATTCTTGGTTGGGGTGGCTTCTGTATGGACTCTGCATCTCCTCCCTGTGTTTGTATGGATTTGCTCTGGTGCCCTGCCATTTTACAAAGACGTGTCTGCAGTTTTAATCCCTGCGTCTCTGCTGAAAATTTTTTTTGTTCTGTCCGCAGTAAAATTGACAGGCATTTGAATTTCAGACTTCAGGTTTCTGAATGTTTAACTCCTTGCATATTTGATGGTGCAGTGGTAGTATTGTTGCCTCACAGCTATAGGTTTTCTGGTTTGATTCTTGGTTGGGGTGGCTTCTGTGTGGAGTCTGCATCTCCTCCCTGTGTTTGTGTGGATTTGCTCTGGTGCCCTGCCATTTTACAAAGACGTGTCTGCAGTATTAATCCCTGCGTCTCTGATGAAAATTGGTTTTGTTCTGTCCGCAGTAAAATTGACAGGCATTTGAATTTCAGACTTCAGGTTTCTGAATGTTTAATCCCTTGCATATTTGATGGTGCAGTGGTAGTATTGTTGCCTCACAGCTATAGGTTTTCTGGTTTGATTCTTGGTTGGGGTGGCTTCTTTGTGGAGTCTGCATCTCCTCTCTGTGTTTGTGTGGATTTGCTCTTGTGCCCTGCCATTTTACAAAGACGTGTTTGCAGTATTAATCCCTGCGTCTCTGCTGAAAATTGGTTTTGTTCTGTCCGCAGTAAAATTGACCGGCATTTGAATTTCAAACTTCATGTTCTTCAGAATACATAGTAGCACAACCTTTTTTTCTAGCAATTTTCTAAGTTTATAAGATGAATATTTTAAATTTGTCCCTATTTTTGGGACTGTATTCCCCCATTATTGGCTTCGTCCAGTTTATTGTGCTAAGGTTGACAGCTATGGCAAGAACTGAATTCACTGAATATGTTTGAGGGCTGTATTCCCTCATTACGGGGTTTGTCCAGGTGTTTTGTACTAAGAGGTTGACAGCTATGGTGAGAACTGAATTCACTAAATGATAGCCATTCAAGTTTCAGTCTTCCTCTCTTTTACAAAGCAGCTGATGTGGCGTAGTGGTATGTTACTCTGACTGTTTTTTGCTCAGGGACCTTGGCAGTAAAATATATGGTGGCAACACAACATTTTATTCTAGCAACTTTCCAAGATTATACAAGCAATGTTTAATGTGTCCCTGGTTTTTGGGCTTTTGACCCCCCCCCCAATACATTTTGGCTTTTTCAAGTTTTCTTGAGCTGCAAAGTTGAGATGCAGTTGAGTATTGAGTAGATTTTACAAGGAGCTGAGAGCTGCAGGGGAATAGAAGTTTAGTGCTTTGCCTAGTTAATACTATACCACAACAGGTTGTGTACTTGCTTTTGATGCAGAAGGCTGTGGGTTCTACTCCCACAAGGGGTAGATGCTGCCGTACTGAGAATGTTCTCCTTGGTGAAGATACTAACTATGAGTTCGTTATCAGTTTGCCATCCATTTCCTCTTGCAATATTATTACTAGCTTATCATTTTTTAATGTAATATAGGCAATTTATTCCTGAGGGGCAACAGACACTTTATTTTTCGATGAAACCATGAAATATAAAGGTGATTGCTAGCAGCAACCACTTCATTAGTTACAGATTTCTTTAATGTGGAATTATTTAGATGACTTACTTCAGAGATTGTGCATATTTACTGATAATGGACTGTAGAATTGTGCATATTTACTGATAATGGTGGACTGTAGAATTGTGCATATTTACTGATAATGGTGGACTGTAGAATTGTGCATATTTACTAATAATGATGGACTGTGGAATTGTGCATATTTACTAATAATGGTGGACTGTAGAATTGTGTATATTTACTAATAATGGTGGACTGTGGAAGTCTGAGTGGACTTTTTTATGATAAATGTTCTCAACTAGGCAGTTTTGCCATTATGGGTGCATATGGTTTGTTTCATTGCTTACTGGAAAAATGTTCAAAACAAATTTAAAACACCCTCTAACAAGTGTACTGTATTGTACAAGGAATATAATTTTAGTACAATGAGGAAGGTGTATCAAAGAGCACATGTATGTTTCATATGCAAGGGGCCTATGATTCAAAAACAGCCCAAAATTAATCTTTATCTGCCACTGGCAAAATGTATTTTCTTTGAATGTGGGTTTCAATGCTGTTTCAATGAATGTGAGTTTCAAGGGCAGAGAAGTTTTAATGCTAAGTTTTCATTGTGAGACTGCATTGCTTTGTTTAACAGATTACTTAGTGTTTGCGCTGTAAAATACAAAATAAAACTTTCAAATGAAGTCCAACTCCTCATACAAGTAAAGCAGTATTCACATTAGTGTTAATGGTAAATGCAGTGAAATAGCCAAGTAATGGTTCATTGGAATGGCTGCAGAGGCTCCATTCAACCATTATTTTGTCAGGGGGGAAGGGCAGCAAACTCAGACAGGCCCAGCTGAACTATACCTCCCAACTGTCCAGATTTTCAAAGAATGAATAGATTTTTGCTTCTTATTTTTGGTTTGTTGTTCATAAAATTTGTAGTTTTAATTCTTAAATGATTTGCCAGAAGTCACTAAATAATAAGTTTCAGACTTCATAACCTTCAGAAAAATGCATGTTAAAGTAAGAGCTGTTCTATCAACTGTCTCAATTTATACAAGAGCAATTTTAGTACTGTTTATATGTGCCCCAATATATTTGGCCTTGTTCAGATTTACTGCATTAACAGGTTGAGAGGTACATGCAAATAAATTGCTTTATAGAATTAGGCATAGCCAACCTCTCAACTGTCCCCAATTTTGGCTCAAAATGTTGCTCTTCTCCTAATAATCCCTCCAAAAATAGCAATTTTGGAAGAAAACATGGAGGGTTTACAATTAAGAAATAACTGTAATAATCAAAGTTATAGATTACTTGAAATGCATGTAGATTATTTTATTTTGTCAGCTGCTCAAGGTAGCAGTACTAATATTAAAGTGTCCCTTCTTTGACAGGTAGCAGCTGTATTGTGCGTCTATTTTATATTTTGCATCACATTTTGGTCCATTTTCATAAAATTGTGTTTTTGGCAAATTAGTGACAAATCACTAAAGACTGAAGTTAGAAAATGACAGACATTTGAGTTTCAGATTTTATACCCTTCAGAAAATTCATACTAATGCAAGACCTATTCTATTATCTTTCTAAGTTTATTAGAGCAATATTTAAAAATTGTCCTTATTGTTGGGCCTTTGTCCCACTTCTGTGTATGGCTTTGTCCAGATTTCTTGCTCTTGAGGTTGAGAGGCATGACAAATGTGTCAGGGCCATCACAGTCAGCCAGAGAGATTTCAAATTGTGACATGCTTGTTGCACCCCACTCCCCCATGTAGTGACTCTGGATGTGTCCAAGCAAGGCAAGGAGTAGTTGTATCAACCTTGGATGGGGATGACACACTGCATAAGTACTACAGTGGCTTTTCATCTGTCCTTGATTTTGCAGAATGGTCTGGTTTCTGTCATATTTTTGTACTGCTGATTTATGCTTATTACTCAGATTTATGCTTATTACTCAAAGTGCCTGTTGCTCTGTGTTTAAGTAGCAATGCTTTAATGACCATAAGGTAAGCTTGTCTGACATCGTAAGATGCAAGTAAGCTTTAATAAGCATACTCTTAAAGAATTGCCAACATTGAAAGCCTTTCTGTTGTTGCCATGCAGAGAATTCTTGACTAGATAATGTATAAGCCTTGGGTATTAAAGGACAGGATTCCATTATTTTAAAAAGCTCATTACACTTGTTGGAGACTTCCAGTCATCTCTACAGACTTTACCCGTAAACTAAACAGAATGCCAATTATGTGTGGTCCATAACCTGTACAGTAATGCTTTAAGCAATGTATCTTGAGTTTGTTTCTTGTTTGCTTTTCATTTTTTACTTTGATCATGTTTTCCCCATGAAACAACTTGTCAGGCAGCAGGTCTTTTTTGGATAAGAAACATTTTTACAAGTGGGGGCATCACATAGATTTCTACTTTCAGCATGTTACTTGGTACTTTAATAAAGCTGAATATATTATAATTAGAACTGCAGTGCAAGGAGAAGTGGTTTGAGTTGAGTGCTTCTGGTTTTTCTTATACTTGATTTTGACTGGCATTCCAGTAATGTATTTAAAAAGTAATTTATTTTTTCATGCCTCACAACCTTTTGTTTCCATCTAGATATTAAGTAAGCTGTCATGCAGCCAATGCATTGAAATATTTTTATTCTTCTACACTTATTTTTGTCTTGATTGGACTTTCATAATGATGGTTTGCCACCCAGGGCAGCGTATTTAATTAAAGTTAGTTTTTTGTGGTATTGTGCATAGCTCCTCCCCTTTGTGGTTGACCACACCCCTTCCCCTTGACCCCACCCATTCAGCTGTCTCCTGCAGCCCCCCTGTGATTTGAAGTCACCAGCCGCCACTGGTAAGGATATGCAACTTGCTGTATTTCTTCATCTTGGTGTAGATGCCTAAAGGTATTTAATGTATTTAATTTTACTAAAGTGCAACCATGTGACCTATGTGTTATTAAATAAACAGACTCAAGCAATACTATAACCCTTAAAAGAATCTATCTTATATTCATAATTTATTTTTCGCTAGAAATTAAGGGCTAAAAGAGTCTATTGATGCCTATGTGACTGAATTAAGGAACAGAAATTAAAACTGAGAGCTACATGATGCATTGCTGATAGGTAGAATTGTCTGTGGTATAAAGGAAAATAAAGTGAGAAACAAATGTTTCTAAGAGTCTGAATTGACTTGAGAAAGCTGTGAAGGTGTGTCGTGGAGCAGAATTAACTAGAATTTAAATGAAGGAGCATATAGGAAATTTGGATTGTGAAAAACAAAGAATAATAAAAACATCATACAGCAGTCTGAAAGAGAACCAAAACAAAACAAAACAAAACATGTAATGGTAAAAGGGCCTATTTATCTTAAAGGTGCAAGAGTGAAAGGGCAGAAAAATGTTTTGCAAGTGACTGATGCAAACAGCAGTGTTAACTGTTCAGTCATTGATTTAGCTTTGGTGAAAAAAATAATAATTTGTGAATGCAGTTTTTGTGTGATTTGCATACAATATCTACACAAGGTCTGAAATACATCAACATTATCACAAAAGAATTACTGAGCTGAGAAGCTGTCTATTAATGGCAAAATCTTGCCTTTAGACTTGATACTCAAGTAGAATGAAACATTTAGGCAGTGCATTCAGCGAACTGGACTGGAAAAACACTAAAAGAGGGTTTAACATTAGACTGCTGAATTATTCTTACCGTAAATTAATCCCACTGGGCCAGAAAGAGCTGATATTGTGTTTCTAAAAAGAAAATCTGTATTCCTTTATTTCAGATTTAGTAACTACAACAACCAAATATGTGAGCAGAATGGCTTGTGAACAGCTGGGCACGACTAAATGAATAGATATGCACTAGACTGCAGTATGTAGTCAGTCTAGACAACCACTTACATATTTGTGCAATAACATATTTACAGATTCATTCACAGAAGCAATCCCTTACATTTGCTTGCAACAATCATTTTGTACATTCATGCAGGAATCGATTCACATATCAGTGAAGGAAGTAATTCAGTGCAGTCCATTAAGCTGGTGAAGCAAAATTCTGTGAACAGCAATTCTAAAATGTGGACTGCAAACAAAACTATAAAATCTAATTTTCATTTGATATTTTTGGACAATAAAATTGATTGTGTACATGGCTTGATTATATTATGGGTCAGTAATGTGTAAAGATAAATACAAAAGTCTCATCAGTTATCAGCGCACAATGACAAACTATACAACTTTACAATGCCAAAGAAGAAAAGCTTCCACATGAAATACTATCCAGGCCATGGAGCAAAGTGGCTATACATTTGGTTCATTTAAAGAATGTCATTATCTAATTTTACTTAATATATGAGGTCATCAAGCTGTGTGATACTTCAAAAATTCAATCACTATGCTTATTAATGCAATTTTCTTATGATTTGATTCCAGATATTCTTATTTTTGATTATGATCTACAGTTTGTATTTCAGGAAATTTTCACAAGAATTGTAGTTCAAACATGGTGACCAGCGCTCCAAAAAAGACAAACTGCTGCACAGTTGGTAAAGCTGAACAAGTTGTATAAATGGCACTTAAATAGTCTTATTTTTGCCAGCAATACCAATATGAAAAAGCCATTGGAAGATCATCCCAGCCTGCTGCTTTACAGCCAAAATTACAAATAAATTATTTTGGCAAACATGCAGATACCAGCAAACTAGACAATGACACAGACACGGGTTGCCAACAGTATAAATGTTAGGCTGCAGAAGTTGTAATCAAGTGTTTCCAATAAAGCAGAAACAAATCCAGCAGGAAGGCTTTAATCTACAACAGCAAACGCAAAGCCCCAAAGATGAAAATTTAAATATTAGAAATATTAGATATTTTCCCTTGATGTGGTCACAGGCACCAGGGAATCTTCAGGGCCTACAGGGACATGGAAATCAGCTGCACAGCAATACTGATATTGAGTTATACATGCAATGACTTTCAGTATACTTGCATGAATAATGGCTAATGGTAGCAGCGGAGGTTGGACTTCAGTTGGGTGACCAGAGAAAGCCCTGAAATAGCATAAGTATGTAAAAAAAAGCCTAAACACAACATGACTACAGGAATTACTTCAGAAATTAAATGTACACCAAACATACAATGTGGTGCATAGCATTGTTTATTTTTAGTGAAAATGGCTAGATGAAAAGATTTTTTTGTGTTCTGATAGTACAAGATTTTGTACATTTGCCATTCACCATGCTCTCATTGTACATTAATTCACCCCATGAATGTCAGGTGACAAATGGGAATTTGTTCTTTTAAAAGCCCATTCTTAAATATTAAATAAATGCCAATTAAACTTTTTGTATAGTGCAATGGTTCAGCAAGCCAATTTTTGTAGTTGTTTCTCTTTGAGAAAAAAAAAACAGACTATCAATAGGTTCTATAAATGTTACGGATCAAATCTAGTGAGAGAGAGACAGATGGATAGACTTGAGCTTCTTAAGCTTTTAATAATTTGTGAATACTACAAAACAAATAAAGCAAACCATAGGTTAGATGCTGTAACCATTACATTTACAGAGCAGTAATGCATAAATCAGTATTACAGCTATAGTCTTTATGACATAGTAGTCATTTTTAGATTATACGATCTGTTATGAGCTTATTGTAGCTAGAGCACCCTGCAGGACCTCAAATATTTGTACATTGCTTGCTTGGTCTTTTAACTAGTCGCATCTTATCAGAATAGAAATACATTGCAGTGTAAAGTCCCTCATTACCAGGTTTGCAGATATCATGACCTCTCACTTTTTGCAGAAGTGCCCCTTTCTATTTTCCCTAAATCAGTGACATTCTCAATCCATTATGTTTGTCCAATGGCGTCATCATTTCCTTGACCATCTGATTCATTCATGTTTATAGTTATTGTGATGGCTGGCGTTTTACTAGAAATTTACTTCTCAACTTCCTTCTCATCATGTTGTTTACTGCACATGTACCTTTGCCTTTCCCATACTTTTCATTTATGACTGCAAATTTCCAATTTCTGCTTTTATACAGTTCTTATCAGGTTTTCCTTCAATGCTTTTTGAACTACTAGACCCCTTATTTTGGTCTGCACTAATATCTTATAGTTTCATTTTGCATCTGAGGAGGTCCCTCATTTCTACTGTCATTGTGATCTGTTCCATGAAATGACAACTTCCAATATGAATTACTTCAGAGATCAGGATTTCTATTTTTTTTCTTGTCAATGTTCTACAATGTCAGCTGTCTACTATTCCATTATTCTAATTGCTTGTTGCACATCCATCAATTTACCAACTAAACGTACCTCCATCTTGTTTATAATTTATATATTTATACATGTTTATGGTTTGATTCTCAGCTAGAGCATCTTCTGCGTGGAGACATGCGTGAATGGGTGTATCTTTGTTGAAGGTTGTGCGGTAGAGCTGGCAACTCGGTACGTAAAAATCAACTGCCAATCATTAGCAGACCGGAGTTCCGTTGTGGTGACCCCTAACTGGGAAAAGCCGAAAGACACAACAACAACAACAACATACATGTTTATGATACCTAGATACCTTAGATGTGGAACATGCACAGTTCGGGCATTTCCTAGAAAGAATAAAAGCTAAGGTAAAATCAACATAAAATGTACTGTATGGCAACAGCATGAATGAACAAGCTGTGAGAAAACATGTGGACATTCTGAGACAGGATACATCCAGCCAGCAAAATTAAGTACGATAAGTGGCCATACCCCATATTGAAAAGGATGCCAAGTGACAAACTGTACAAAGCAGTCTACAAAATACAGAGGACTGCATATGACTAAGCAATTGTTAATGATCCATGTAAGGTGCCAAGAGAGCATTGATTGGATTGTACAGGGTAATTGTAAAATGAGATAACAACATCAGACCGTGTGTGCCATGGCTGGGCTTACATGAAGTTCCAGAAGAGAAACATTACATTTGAAGATAAGACAGGAAAACAGGTCAAGAAAAATACATATTTAAGTGCCTTTGAATGACAGGCAGCCATTATGTATGGATGGATAGGAGAATATGCAGTCATGGGAAGAAGTACAGTGAATTAAATGTTAAGTTTTATGTGGATTGATTTTTCTGAAAATGCAGGAAAATTTGACGAGTGAACATTACAATTACATATCCTTTCCATACAGTGCTGGCCTAAAAACATAAGCATAAATAGTCACAGTATTTAGAAACGCTAAAATGAGTTGTATAGACATGTTTCTTGCACTGTTTATTAATAATGATGTGCAGTGCACAAGTATTTACTAGTTTTGTTTACCTGATCAGTTTTTGTATATTCTAGTATTTTGCTGCTGATTTCCGGCCATCTCCACATCTTCCCCTTTTTCATTGCTCCCTAGTGAGTAGCTACTATGTTTTTTTTTTATTCCTGCTCTGTTCAGCCAGCTTTTCCCTAGGTTTGACATGAGTGTTTGCAATTCACTGTATGATTCTAGTTTACCGACTGCTGTCTCTCCATTATCCTACTTACCAGTTTTTAGACTTACACATTTTTTTTTTGGGGGGGGGGGCACTTGCCATGTTTTTCTTCTTTGTTTATAGCCAGTTGTCTTCTTTCATTACTTTTGATCTTCTCCATTGCTATTTTTAATGCTGATTACATCAGCCTGTCCAAGACATTTGGCACTGCCCCCCATGGTGGTATTACTGAAATGTTAGACAAACGTAATGTAAATCCCTGCATTGCAACTCGGTTATTACATACACACTGCAAACACACCTACGGGCAATTTAATTACTAGTTAACCTACTACATGCCTTTGAGATGTGGAAGGAAACTGGAGAGCCTGGAGATGACCCATGCAAACACAGGGAGGCCATGCATACTCAACAGAAAAGGCACTCCAACCAAGAACCAAACTGGGCAACCTGCTGAAGTGAGGTGACAATTCTGTGCTATTCTACTTAGCTGTTAGTGAACTAATCATTTGGCCATATTTGATCACCGGGTGACAGTCATCTAGCATCTAGTAACAGAGGTAGAACTGACATTATATTTAACTAGCATCTAGTAACATGGCTAGAACTGACATTATATATATAACTAGTACCTTGTAACAAGGGTAGAACTGGAATTATATATAACTAGCCTTTAGTAATGGATACAACTGACATTATATATAACTAGCATCTAGTACCAGGTCCACAACTGACATTATATATAACTAGTATCTAGTAAAAGGGGAAGAACTGTCATTTTATACTTAGGTTCTCATAACAGGGATAGAACTAACATTATATAATAGTTTTGACAGTTCACATGACCTAGTATAGCAGACTGCAGTTATTTTTGGTTCAGTTATACTTTACTAGAAGATGTAGTAATACTGAATAGTCACTTTTTGAAAAGAATGATATATAAGTGAATCAACAAGTAAAATAAGGCACAAACAGTTTCAGTTAATTTGTGTAAGTTCCAGTCCAGCAGGTGACAGAAGCCATAAAGGTTCTATGAGGATAAACTCCAATGTTTAATACCATGTACTGTGTTACAATATTTTAGATATTGAAGGTATAGAAATAATATAATATGTAGATAACTTCAACAAGTTATAGAAATTACAACTTTAACAGAAATGATCCATTTAACACTGGATGAGAACAGGCAAAGCAATTTGATAGTGCAGTCATTAAAATACATCAGTATTTAAGTAATGCATCTTTCGTAGAAAAACTGTAATTATCAGCACATGGTAAATGATAGATCATATACATAAGATGAGTGTTCTGGAGAAAATGAGGTTTAGGAATGCACTAGTTAAAGCAGACATCACCAGGAAGAGGATTTTTTAGAAACCATTCATAAGGTATAAGAAGAATTTGATTGGCTAAGGTGTGTGGTGAGAAGAAGGTGGGGATATCTAAGGTCCAATTAAATTAAGAGAAGTAGTGTGGGGAGTGCTTCGAACCGTAGACTTTCTCTGGAAACACTTTGTCCTAGTGGTTGTGTCAAGAAAATGCAGAAGACTGATACTTATTACACTGGTAAAAACAAATAACTACATTGGAAACATAATATATTTAGAATGTATTTTTTGTGACAATTGAACACCACAACAATGATAGTCTGCACTGTTTGTAAATGTTATGCATATCAGCATCATATATGTGGTAATCAGGAACATTCCCTCTTTATTAAAACGTGTTGCGATCTCATTAATGATTATATTAGTGAAGAAGGTATGGGGGTGAAGCCCTCCTACATGAGAGATGGAGGGATGGAGTCTTTGGGGAGGCTTTGCCCTGACATAAGAATTACACTCAAAATTCTAGTTTAAATTTGAGTGTAATTTGAAAACACACTATTCCCAGCCATGGAATAGAACTGTCAGAAACAATGCATTCATATCCATTCATTCATTCATTCATTCATGCATTCGTTTATTGATAACCGCTTTATAATATAAAGGGTAACAAGAGCACTGGAGTATATCTCAGCAAGTAAGGGCATACGTTAGCCAGTCCTGGATAGAGCACCAATAAATCAGGGGAGACAGGCAGACTCAGATCTCATTAATGATTATATTAATGAAGAGGGTATGGGGTGAAACCCCCCACATGATGGATGGAGGTCTGGAGTCTTTGGGGAGGGTTTGCCCTGACATAAGAATTACACTGAAAATTCCAGTTTAAATTTGAGTGTAATTTGAAAACACACTATTCGCAGCCATGGAATAGAACTGTCAGAAACAATGCATTCATATCCATTCATTCATTCATTCATTTATTGATGACCCCTTTGTCATATAAAGGGTCACAAGAGCACTGGAGTATATCCCAGCAAGCAAGGGCATATGTTAGCCAGTCCTGGACTTAATTATGTAACAGACCCATACTTACAGGTATTTTAGAAATGTGTGAGTTCACCTAAGAGCTTGTCTTTGGGAAATGTGAGGAAGCCAAACCACTCAGAAAAAAAATCCATGCAGGCAGATGGAGGCCCTGCTGAAGGAATCATGACTGAAATCAAATGGGGAGTTAAAAGCTGTGAATCCCCAGGACTAACAGCTGCAGTGCTGTGCCATCCCAAAACAGTAATTCATTAATTTTCATATACCTACTGTATCTTTGTCAGAATCATGGGAGAGCTAAAGCTTTTTCGAACTAGTCCTGAACTGGATGTATACATCACAGGATGCATGCATGTACTCATTCACACTCACAACATGTACAGGTATGGACATTTTAGAAAATTACCAGTTCACCAACTGCATGAATTTGGGAAAAGGTCATGCAGGCTTCACAGGTAGGAACTTACTAAAGAAGCCAGCACTGTGGAGCAGCAGTGCTGTCCATTGCATTGCATTATTGTCTTGACTATATTTTTTGTCAGTAGTTTATTACAGCAGGGGAGATGTTGCTATATGAGGGGTTTTCAGGTGCAGAAGGTGGTAGAAAACAAACAGGTGAAGGACCCCCCCCCCCCAGTTAATTGCTGACATTTGAGATGCTGTCCTGAGACATTTACTTTTATATGGAAGGTAGACAGACTTATGCCTTATGATAAACCCAGGAATGATTTAAGAATGCTTTAGATGGGTATAAAAATGTTTCTCCAAAGTGCTGAATTAAAGCCTGGCAGAAGAGGTGATCTGAGTAAAACAATGATAATTCATAAATGTGTAATATAGACACCCCTTGCACTTGAACTTCCATGAGTAATGCCTGCAGTTTGGGTTCAGAACTGACAAATAGGTCATCAGAGGGGATTACTGGGTTAGGAAGGACAGGACAGGCTGCTTTCTTCTCCTGCTAGGTCAAATATATGTCCGATTATCAATGAATGAATCACAGCAATGGTTGCAGGATATGCACCAGAGAGCCACAGAAATAATTTCTGAAGGGTAAGAGTTATGTTGTCACGTTACTACATTTACAGCTGCATTTATCAGATGCCCTTCGGCACATGACTACAGCCACAAGCTCAGCATTAGTAGCCATACTGACCAGAGTGTGCTAATAGCTCCAGGTTATGAGGTACCTTCAGTGTCTCATATTCTAGTCAAGAAACAGGGAGAAAAAAAGACACCTGATTGGGAAAAATCAAAAATTAAATAAAAGATATGTAAGACATGCACAGGGACATTCTATTATTAGGGAAGATTGGGTAAACTGTTTAATATATAGTGCAGAGTGTGTTGAATTGCATGGAAATGAAGGTATACTAAATAAACTCACTCCTTTCTGCTGATGAATACTGTCCGTATGATGTTTCCAGTGACACACTTACTCCTTGCTCTTATGTACTTGGGTCTACCATTCAGTTTAATATGCTAATGTATTACTCCCTCTTTTCCATTTCTTTTGTTATTTGCTTGATTAATATGTTAAGATTATAGGTTCAGAATTGTGTCAGATGGGACTGTATCACTGAACCGTGCACTGCTGAAATTTTAAGATTAATTATGCAAATAACATATTCTTATTCAAGCTTAGGAGCTGTTTGGTAAGATGTTTGACACTTACAAGATAGAATTTCTGGCATTTATGAAACATGAACATGGCTTTTCTGAACCTAGATGTAAACAAGTGCAAATTAAATTTCTTAATATGAGAAATACTTTGAGACATTATAACACTATGAAAGTCGCTAAATGGTATATTTCTACTGCAGAGTTTTTTTTTTTTGCATTGTAGTAGTCTTTCATGTTTAATCAGATATTGAAGATGTAGATGCTGCTATTAAGAAAAAAAAGTCTGCCAAGTGTGTTGCATGCTTGCCTTATCTTGTATCCCATTTTAAGAAAACACATATTTTTTATAACAGTTTTTCCAAAGTAGAGGCACTGCACTTAGAGAAAGGTTATCTCTGGGTTTGGTTCTAGGAGGAGAGGCTCCAAAAAAGTGAAAAGACAAATATGATGAAAAAGTAATATACCTAAAAAGAATGCATTATTAATAGTATAAAGACATGGGATACAGAATACACCAGAAGCATGATCAAGTGAATTTAGTTATGGAAGATGTGAAATGAAGGAAAAATAAAGAAGGATAAATGAGGGATTAAGGATTTCTGTTACCATTACTAAACAGAAGTAATCAAGGACTGAACAGAAATAGTATGTAATAATGGAAGCTATGGCCAAGGAGAGAATAAGGCTGATACAGGCTACTGGAAACAATTGGAACAAATGAAGCAATGTCTTTTGGCTTCTACTGTTGGGGTTGCCACAGCTTATCACTGGTCTGCAGATTGATTGGCAGTGGAGTTTTTACAGTGTCAAGTTGCCAGCCCAGCCCTCAACCTTCTAGGCACACAGACATACGCACCTACCTGCATGTCTTTAAAACTCACTCGACCATTGGGAGGGCATGCAGACTCCACACAGAAGGCACTGCAGCTGAGAATCAAACTGGAGAACCTCTAGCTGCGAGGCAACAATGCTACTGCTGCACCACCAGGGCTGGAACAAATGAAGCAATGTCATGAAATCAAATGTTGGCAGTATAATAGTTATGTTCTCACCACATTACTTGACTCGTGAGAGGACTTCCCCTTTAATAAGTCCTATGGCTGCACTCAGCCTTACTACCAATCAGAATTTAGTACCTTTTTGGGGAAAACCAGATGCTCATATACAGTTGTAATGATGCATGCCGTGACATTACACACTGACTACATAAGTGCGCTCATCCACTGTACCTGCCAGTTTAGTCCCAGACACTAGCAAGCACCTTTCTGTAAATGAAGAAACAAAAACTGCAATTTGTAATCCCATTGCTATCAAGTGAAATACTAGCATAAAATTGCCTGTAGGAATTGCTTGCGCTTGGGAGAGGGTATTCCTCAACCATTAGTGAGGTTTCTTTCATAGATCAAATAAGACAGTAGAAATATGTAACATTTAGCCCTATGGCTGGGCTGAATTCCAACCAATGAAACATTAGGGTAGGAGAAGACAAAGGATAGCACAAGACAGAGCTCTGAAGAATAAATCTTGGGCAACCATCTACCTAGAAGAGGCCCAGCTACCAGAGTCATAGCCTGGATGAAATTACTTAGAAAACAGGATTACCACAGAACAAAGGTCACATCACCCAAGACTGGCAAACAACAGATTGAAGCACAAGAGGCAACTACTGATGGGGTACAGCAGATAGTAACCTCATTAAAGGAGAGCATGAGGTTCCACCCTCTGACAAGGAGAATTCAGTTATCCATACACTAAATAGTGAAAAAAAATGGAAGATGTATGAACTTCCTACTTTGCTGTTAGGGGGACAAACCACCAACTTGTTTGAATAAACCAGAGCAGTCCTTTCAGGGGACAGTAAAAAAGTGTTTCACCACAAGAAAATGAAGAATCCCTCTCTGTCTCCTGACTTCCACTCTGTGAAAAACATGAAATAATAATGGACAGGTACAGGAAAGAAATATTCTGGGGAAGTAGGTCTGAGGTGGCAAACTTGCAAAAAGGAAGCCATTAAGAAGAGAGCTTATCCCAAGTATTAACTATAACATATTAGATTTTGCGGGCCCAGAATGGACAAACATGCTTGGTGAACATGAGGTTTAAATTTCCAAAAAGTGAGGGGTTCCACAGAGGTAGAACAGTGAAGCAACATCCCCAAAAGAAGTGCTTCACCCAGCCAGCGTTGGATCTCAGTCTTGCCTTCTATATTGTTGAGGAATCCCCATGGGACAAGCATATAGGATTGTAAAACACTGAGGACACCTGTAACAGAATGAATGGGGCAGCACACGTTACCTATCTCCTAGATGTGAGCCATTTCCATTTGTAAGCCCAGTTGTAAGGCTTTGTTGCTAATTCATTTATAATTTGGGTTCCAGCAGCAAGCAGTGTTTTGAATCAGTTATTATTTTGCTAAAGCGTATATGTTATAACAAATTCATAGTCTCTTTACTATTATTTGTTCTGTACTGATTTATTATGTTCACCACTGTTGCCTAGTTTGTACCCCGTTTTTAAAAGCTACATTGAAAGAAGGTTTGCAGTGGTTTTGTATCTCCTAGTCAGTGTTTACAAAAACCACTAGGGCTTGCTAAATATACAAATCTACAGGTCAGAATATATTTTAGAAATATGACATTTTTTAGCCTCTCTACCTGTCAACTATCAAACTCTGTGACTTGTTTATCCCATTCATTCTTCATGGGGGTGAGCTATTACCAATCCATTAATTTCTCTGGCAGGTGAGAGCCCATCATGGGGTGATCTTGCTGACAGATTTCAGTCTCTGCTCCACCCCCAAGAGCTCCTAAAAGCTCCTTAGCAGCTTCTCATGGATATTAGCACTGCCACTCTTTTCGGAAGGAGCACCAAGCTTCCCCATATGACTACTCCTTGGTTACACCATGACATCACTTCCCTTTGGTATGGACTCCACCTCCACACAGAGCTCCCACTGAATGTTAGCCAAGCGGTGAGCCAAATTACCCTTCCCCACAGGAACAGTGAGCAAAATGCTGCTTATTCCAATCCTCCGAGAACTTCCATACCTGCTAAAATGGATTGTCTGCAGCACAGCTTAGGGATTTATTACTGTGTGTCATGGTCTGAGAGCTCCCATGCCTGCTAATTGAAGATGGATTATCTGTGGCACAGCTTAGGGATTTATTACTGTGTGTCATGGTCTGAGAGCTCCCATGCCTGCTAATTGAAGATGGATTATCTGTGGCACAGCTTAGGGATTTATTACTGTGTCATGGTCTGAGAGCTCCCATGCCTGCTAATTGAAGATGGATTGTCTGTGGCACAGCATAGGGATTTATTACTGTGTATCATGGCAGTGGGGCACAGATATGTCATGTTGAAGGGTGATCAAAAACTTAATGTTTATTGAATTGCTGACAGTATAAAATACATGATGCACTAAATGTAGTGGAGGTTATTGTTTTGGGCAGAGTATCAATATCTTGCTATATTTTAAAATACAAAAATAACTTCAGCCATTATAAATACAAAACAAAATTTTCAATGATGGAAAGTGATATTTGGCTAAGGTAATGAAAATCTTTATAAAGAACACCGATTTAATTTGCTGCACAGCTTTAGCCCGTTATCTGATGATAAAGTTCAACTCAAAAAGATCCTATATTAGTAAAATAAAGAGTCCTCTAAATGTAGCATTACAGGAGCTGTAAGAAGATGACATCCTAATGTTGGTGGAATCATACTTGAAACATCTTGCTAACTTTGCATCTTATACTATTGCTTAAAGATTTATCATCCATCCATCTATCTATCTATCTATCTATCTATCTATCTATCTATCTATCTACCTATCTACTTATCAATCCATTCACCCTGTTTCCAAGCCACATGTCCTGATGAAGGTCACAGCAGCAGCAAACTAAGCAGCACATATCAGGTTGGGAGGGTGGCCTAAAGGTTAAAGTGTTTGCCTTGTAAGCACAAGGTGCAGGGTTTGAGTCTCACAAGGAATAATTGGCTAAGCTTAAAATGGCTCGTAAGGGCAGTTAGCTTAGTACTAATCTATGAACCTATGAACCTATATCCCTTTCCCCAGCAACAGTCTCCATCTCACCTCATTCTGTGGGTTCCCTATGTGTTTTCTGGCAAGCTGGCAGATATAATCTCTCCATTTCTTGGGTCTGCCTGGATGCCTCCTCTTATTGGTCTATGACAGGTACACCATCTATTATAGACTACCTCAAGTGGCTCTCTTAACATGATGCAGCAGTACCCCTACTCTGAGATCCCCCCAGAGAATGGAGTCATTTACACGACAGAAGAAAATTACTTCTCTCACTGATGTCATCCTTTCAATTACTTCTGAAACCTTATGTCCATATGTGAGGGTAGACATGGTCACAAAAGATTCCTCCTTGAAATGTAGCAACAAGTATAGCAAAATCTGAATTTCCCAACAGCTACCTACGTCTGTAGGTTTTCATTTTAGCCAGATTACTTTAATGTTTGTGCTAAAAGTGGTGGATAGTTGTGAAACTTCTTTACATAAAAGCTCCAAAGCTGCAGCACCTTGGGAAAATGATTTATAACTAGAAGGACCATATGTCTGACTGATGTATTAAACAATGCTATAAACTTTGCGCTTTGACAAACTCATCTCTCAGAAAAGGAATTCTTGAAAACTTGGCAACCAATTGTATTACTATCACTTTGTCTAAGAAATAAGAAAGTGATTATCGATTCTTGTTTTATTGGGCTCAGAATTAACAAACTAAAATGTAGTGATTTAAAGAAGGATAATGATTGATGATGTATGTGTTTTTATGTGGCAAACTTTTTCTGATGAAAATGCTGTTCTGCCATGTGCTGTGCTTAAATAATTCACTATAAGTTAAAACACAAGTTTTCAGACTAATACTGTCTGGGAAAATACCACTCTGATCACAGGGCTTAAATAAGATTATGAAAATAAGAAAAGCTTACAGCTGACTAAGGGAATGTTACCTTAGGCAATACAGTTTCTTAAACTTTTGGAAGGAAATAGTTATTGCTTGTTTCATAATAGGATGATTTGTCAGGAAGGTTGTTGGTGTCGGAAGCAATATAATACTGGTGTTTTAACAATACAGTCATTACATTTCATATAAAGCTGCATGGCCTCATGAGTGAGAGATCTTGTGAGTATATGAAGTAAGTTGATCCAGCTTGGTGGCATACATTTCCCGGACTGTAACTTGCCTTACATTTAGTCAAGTATAAGTCCAGGTTCAACCCGATGAAACAAGCTGGTTGAAGATTTCAGTTAAAAAAAAACACATCCAAAGGAAGCATTTTTTTTTCAGGAAGCAAGCCCCCATGCCCTCTTTTATCCTTCTTACACCCTCTCACTTATATACTAGAGAAAATAGAAAACACACACACACACACACACACATATGCACATAACAATTCACTGCTAACAGTCCAATGAAAACTGCACTGGCAGTGATTTTAAAAAGGAAAACAGATCACGATTTCAGCATGAGGTAATATGACCCCAAAGAGTTTAAACCTCATCCACTTTATGCTTGACTAGCTATAAGGAAATACAGACTGCATTTCTTCCTTCTTGTATCTGTGGTTAGGCATGTTTTCATGTCAGTCTGGATATAGTTAAAGTCCCCAGCTTGCTTATATGTGAAAGTCAGGTCAATCATACCCAAGCCCATTTAGTCAAACATGGTATCAGTGGAATTTCATTTATGTCTGTTAAGTCCCTCTGCACCTCCATGCAAGACACTCTGCCTTCATACCCCTAAACTAATATAACTAACTCTGAGGTAAAAAAATCTTAAGTCATTTAAAAAAAGTTCATCAGTCATGTGTTTGTCTAAACAGGCTAGATAATCTGAGATACATTAAAAAGCAAGTCATGAACACAGACTAAAAGCAGATGTTTCTGTTTGCTACATGTACAAATTCCAGGAAGAAGGTATTTTTAGGCAGTAAAATCAGTTTAACCTATTTAGACTCTAGAAATCAGTCTGATGACATATATCCTAAATCAGGGTAAATAAAAAAGGAAGGGAAGTCCTATGATAGGGATTGATAAGGTCCGACTTCAACATTAAGTTTATAGAATGCTATGAATCTAAATACTGTACAGTGACGTTATTAAAATGAAAGAATATAAAGTAAGCACAAATAAACAAATATAAATAAATATAACGGATACAAATTTATAGCTAAAATCAAAAAGTGAAGAGCTGAAAGAACAGAAAGTAATGACCATCTGTATCAAACTCTACAAAGAGAGACCACGAATGAAGCTAACTGCAACTTGCAATCAAATATAATGTAATATAAATCTGAAGGTGAGACATACAGCAATAACAAGTACAAATATTGTAATGGAAATTATGAACATAAGTAATGAAGCACAAAATATTTACATTGTAGGTAGTCAATTCTATCAATTCTGAAGTTAAATAAAAGTACTAAACAGGATGAAGAAACAGAAATGAAGACAGCTGATATAAGCAGGAAAAAAGTTGGTTTAATACAAGGGAAATCATGACAGAATCCAGAGAAATAACTGGTTTAGCGCAGTCAGATAATCTGTAGGAAACAGCAGGCTACAGGATTAGGCAAGGACTGCCCTGGACTAACAATAGCACTCATTGGTGTACTTGTACAAGTGTCTCTAAAGTGAGCTGTCTCTAAAGTAGAATTACAGGCAAAAACTTTCCCATAGCATAATAGGCAGATGACAAGGAGACTAAGCACAGTTTTAAAATCCAAATATATTCCATAGAAGAGAAAATATCTTGAAATCAGAAAACTCCTGTTCAAAGACAGATCACTAATAGGTTATGACATTAACATTAGGAATCCGTATATAATGCTTTAATCCAGTTTAGGTGCCAGATGACAAGTAACCTTGAGTACTCGATTTCTTCCAATAAACAAAACATCATTCTTAATGTTAGCCAGGCAGTACGTGTGGTACAAAACACTTACATTTTATCAGGGATCATTTTCTTTGACATGAAGAATGTCATTATGTAGATACAAAACATGAAAAATAGTAAAGAAGTTTCACTGTTTAAATTACCAGTTTCTTTACTTACATTGTACACTAAATATTTTTTGAAGTTATTGTTGAAGATAACATCATAGGTCATGCTTGGCCTAAATTCTGGCAGTTGCTATATTATGTAGATAGAAGTCTTCTTTTGTATTTTCTTGCTAACCACGTATGTGCCATTTACTTTTCTTTAGAGTTGAAAAACATCAATTTTTTTGCCTGAACACATATAGGTATAATTTACGTGCTAGGTGTATTACTATAATTGTGTATGTGATTAACTGTAATTACTTAGACCTCTTTTCTATTGTAATGCTAACAATTGACTATATTGTTATATCACTGAGGCCATCAGATGCTGCAGTTCTTACAACAAATTATGTTTCAGAATTGAATATTTATTCTAGTTCTCTTACTTCATACAAGGAGATACAATTTGGTTAAGTTATTTCACCCCATTATGATTTAATCATGATATTTCAGTTAACTATTTAATACAGTTAAGAAAAAAGTGACATTCTGCTTTTCAGCTGTGTATCAAAATGACTTTCTGCTGGCGTTCGTCTTGAAAAAGATTAATGGTAACATACAGTTTGGTGAATAATCACAATTTTTATAACTTATGCAGTCTTTGACACAGACTGGCTTTACAGAGCTACATTTCAAATGTCTGTGTAAATGGATGACTATGATATTAAAATGAAAATGAATTTTTGTCAATGGAGTTGCTAAAGTAACAGCCATATAATATAGTTCATCCATGCAGTAAAGCAGAGATATGCAGAGATTGCAGTATTTAAATGCAAACCACGCTGTAACATCAGTGGTTCAGAAAAGGCATTGATTTAAAATTGTTTTCTTTAGACTGATGGTACTGCCTCACACAAAAACTATCATCACAGATTCATTATAACACTGACAGCTGTCATACATATCTGTGTATCTTCAGTGCATCATTATTTTTTCTTTCATTCTGCCATTGCATTTCTTGTCTTATTTCTTACTCAGTCATTTTATCTTTCTGTATTTTCCATAATTCCTTCCATTTTTTTAAATATACATGTCTTCTTCAGTTAAGTATTTAATGACAGTGATTGTGTGGCATAGTGAATTAAGCTAAACTCTAAAAATAGGTAACATTTTTCTGACCTTTTGGGTCTCAAAACCTCCACTTACGTATTTCTGATACCAAATAACTGGTGCCCGGGCCTCCTAAGTGCTGTGTAAATAGACATTTGTATGTAATAGGCTTGTCCTGTAAGCAAGCCCTATATGTCAATGTGTAAAGCTTCTGTCTTAGAACACCAGTGTGTGGGTTTCAGGCCTTGTTTGTGGGATTTCTTCACTTAACTCATTTTAGTAAATCCTCACAAATACATACTGGTTCTATGGTGTCTCTAAAACCTTCCCATATATATTGCATTTAGCCATGTGCTTAGAAATGTTCTGTGAATTAGTCAATTTACCATGTTATCAAACATGGAAAAAATATAAATAAAAATGTGTTAATTGAAATGTCAGGGGAAATTTAAATCTGTTTTTTTGCATATTGAAAAAATAGCTAATTATTTTCTTTCAGGTTGCTTATTCAGGATTTTCATCCCCTAATAATTTTAGTAGATTACCAGATAGCATTTCCTAGTTTGGATTAGAAATATAAACTTGCCTTGGATTCTAGTGTTATGCAATATAAACTTGCCTTGGATTCTAGTGTTATGCAATGCAGATAGGCTGATGCTAGGATTGGTATTACACAGGTATTCGAGTATCATGGGTATATTAATGATAGGATTGAAAATGCTAAACACAGGTCTCTTTTAAATCTTCTAGATGCTTAAATGACAGATGTACAGCAATCTCTCCCTACTTAAGTTATGAATTAAAAGGGGGCATCATAAGATCATAGGATCATAGGAGGTTACTAGGCTTTTGGCCTTGAGATCCTTATAAGCCTAGCCAAAGGTTTAGCCCATGTTTAGACAAATCAGCACCTGATGCCCCTGTCCAGCAGGAACACGGGTGGAATTCCAGGGGGTATATTTTCTGTTTCCCATCCAGTTATCCAGGTTGTGCTTAAACAGGGGTAAAGAGGTACTCTGCTTGATGTGGGAAGGGAGTCCATTCCATTGATAGGAGAGTCTCTGGGACACAAATGTGTCCCACCAACAAGTCTTGCTGATGTCCAGACTAGGTTGCATGTGGGTTACTTGAGTGGAGCTTGACTTGTGGATATGCAGCAGTCCAATCAAGGTGGTGTCTGTGATTACCTTGTATGCCAGACACAGGTCACCTCTGAGGAGTCTGTATGAAAATGAGTAGAGGGATAGGGCTTTTAGACTATCTGTGCATGGCAGATGTTGGAGACCCTGGATTCTCCTGGTGAGGAACCTCTGTGGTCTCTCCAGCTGCTGCATGTGCTTTGCGAGATAGATGCAGAAAGGGGGGTTGTACTCAATAATGGGCCTTATTAGGGAGGAATACAGGGATGTTATGACCTCCTTGTCCCTGGATGACATACCCTTACTTATGAGGTGGGCCATTTAGAAGGCTTTCCTTACAATGGAAGCAACATTATGGTCAAAAGTCAGGTTGCTATCAACATGGGTACCCAAATCCCTCACGACTGATTGCATGCTTAGAGCATTGTTATTAATGTCATAATTTGTGGGGACATCACTTTTCCCAAAGGGGACGATGATGCATTTTTTAGTATTCACCTTGAGGCCATGTTTCTGGCACCAGTCATTTGAGTGAGACCCTCTTGGAGGCTGTCCACATCACTAGTGGAAGTGATGACTGCACTCAGCTTGCAGTCATCTGCAAACTTGGTCAACCATAGTCCTCTGGTTTTGGCCTGCACTTCAGAAAAGTATATCCTAAATAACGGAGGACCCAAGGCCGAGCCCTGAGGTACACCGCTTATTACGGGTCTACTGCTTAAAGTGGCTTTCCCTATTTTGACTATGTGGATTCTATCAGTGAGCCAGTTTGCTACCCATCTGGTAACATATGGATTGATGCCTAGTTGAGAAAGTTTATCTAGTATGCCTGAGTGGGGAATACTGTCAAAGGCTTTGGCCAGGTCAGGGTAGACAGTGTGCACTGTCTTCCCCTCGTCCATGTCTTTGGTGACTGTCTCAAAGAAGTTGACCAAATTTAGCAAATATGACTTCCCCTTGATGAAGCCAGACTGTGTGTGATCAAGTGTTTGGAGGTTTCCAATGTCCTTGTTAATGAGGTCCATGATAATCCACTCCATGGCCTTGCAGATCAGGCTAGTTAGACTGATGGGTGTATAATTTCCCAAATCAGTGGATGGTCCACCTTTGTGTAAAAGGATGACAGTGGCTGTCTTCCACTCTACTCAGACTTCATACATCATAACTCTTAACCTCTTAGCACAAAAAATCTGGACAAAGCCAAAATTTATGGGGGGCAAAGCCTCCAAACTAGGGCTACATTTTAAATATTGCTCTTATAAACTTAGAAAGTTGCTAGAATAAAAGGTGTTGTGTTGCCATGCGTTTTCTGAAAATTTTGAAGTGTGAAACTTCTATGCATTTTCTGAAAAATATGAAGTCTGAAACTCAAATGCTTGTCATTATTTAGTGAATTCCATCCTCAGTGATTTGCCACAGAAATCCAGATAACTAGAAATTTTATGAAGACCAGACCAAAAATATGAGGCAAAAATCTGGACATTCTACAAAAATCTGGACAGTTGAGAGGTATAGTGGGCATGGCCTGACAGTCTTGGGCTGTGACTTTCAAGCTTCATATCAGTGAAATATACCCAAGTAATCGAAAATAAAAAATATACGTAGCCTAGTAAATGAATAACAGAATTACCTGCATTTCAGTAGTTTGTGCATATCATATTCATGCTTGTTATAATGTTTTATTATAGTGTCATCCTCATGCCAGACCTATTGCACTGCACCGATGGCTAGTTAAACATTACTTCATGTTACTGAGTTTAATGGAATCATCTACATGCTCGTTTTACTCCTAACTTATCTCTTCTCTACATGTAATCATTTTTCAGTGCATGCCTGCCTGGCCTTCTCACTCTGTTGTTCTTAGCAAACTGTTACTTCAGGAATAAGAGACATAGACAAAAATAAATCAGGAACCCTTTTAAATACTAATATTATTTAGTAAGAATGTTGATAAAATAACAAAATGTGCATTGACATTGTTGCATTTGATGAAGAATAAGACTGGATTTTAAAGTGCAATGGTTGGCACTGTTAGCATAACCCCTACATTTCTATCACAAAATCAGAAATTTTGTAATTGTTTTGTAATACATTTCAAATTTGTTTTACACAAACACACAGTAACTTTAATAAAGTATTCCAACTTGCTTCCCACAAAGAAGGTTTTAGAGAGACAAGAAGAAGGCAAGAGAAGGATGGACTGTGTTAGAGAAAACCTGTGATAGTCAGACATGACTGGCAAAAAGGTAGGAGAGTGGCACTGAATCAAGATGTGTCAGCTGTTGACATGACACCCTGACCCCATGTAGACAATGGGAAAAGAGGTTAGTAAGGGTGATGATAACAGATTTTACTATCATCTTTATTTACTTATTTTTAATTTGTTAAGTGGGTAGGTGGGCTGGTATGAAGACTCTTTTCAGCCATGACAAAGGCCAGTATGGCATTAACTATTTATAGTTACATATGTTTAATGCCAGACAAATGAGAAAAGAACCCTGATATAATAGAATTAATAATTGTTAGACAAAGAAGACTAATTATTTATAAAGACAGTTTGTCACAGATGCTAAAATACAGTAGCTGCTTTACATTTAAGCAATGTATTTTCAAAGAATCAGAGAAGCTTGCAAGGCAGGCTGGATCAGTGCAGAGACACTTTTGTTGGTATCCATCCAGCCATGCATCCTACCACAACCACTTTTCTCCATTTTGCATATGGGGTTGGGTGTCACTTCAACAGTGACAATGATCTCGAGCCAAGGTTTACACTACTGGGTGGCTAGCCCTGTCACAGTAGTTCTTCACACCCCAAACTTGCAGGCACACTCACACTTATGGCCAATTTAATGCATCCAATCAACCTAACTGTTTGTATATTGAGAAGAAATACTTCTTTGTAGAACCTGAGATATCACATTAAATGAAATATTCTCTGTAAAGGAGACTAAGTTAAAAAAAAAAGTAACTCTTTGCAAACTAAATAGCATATATGCAAATCTATATGTGTAGACAAGATACACATATGACTGTAAGTTTCTACTGATTGCTGGTGCTGTACCATTTTATCAATTGTGATTTTAATAGGGTTAATCCTTGTCTTGGGAACATTTATACTTACAAGCTTATTTCAGGTGGCTATATAGCTTACCTGTGAAAGAGCAGTTAAGTGGAGAAGTTCCTAACACTGGGAGAAAATTGTCAAAGGTGGTAGGGAATGTTTTCATTCCCCTATCACTTTGTTGAATATGGTCCAGTAAGCAGCAATGTGACCAGGTCTTGTAATCTAAGAGGGTAAACAGAAGTGGAGGGGTGAAGTTTGGTAGCTAGTGATGGGCAGTCATTCAAGAAATGAACTGTGTTTGTGAATTCAAAAGGAGTGCGGCTTTAACTGTTACTGGAAGACAGATGGACCAGGCAAGAGAAGTGTTTCTCTTGGTGGGTAAGGTGATAAATCTGCAGATTTTATTAGGTGCTACCTAATAACCTATTATTTTGGGCAGTATTTAGTGCCTGATAGGCAGAGCTTACTCCAATGTTACTATGAACACACCTATACCAATTGTTTCCCTGTTTCAAAAGGGAGGAGGATAGAAAGTTTGTAAGCCATTTTTATTTTTAAGAGGGTAGTATGTAACAGGATTTTATACAGGATTTTATACATAAGGAGACAGGTGGGTGTAAATCCATAACCTAGGGTATTTTTGACATTCAGCTTGACAATTTTAACTCTCATTTTGACAGTTTAACTCCCCTGTGGGTTTTTGAGTGAGATAATGTTGATAATGTTGAATTGATTGCTTGGAACAGTTTTTAGAGTTTACCAACAGTCATGACTTTTTCATTGCAGTTAATTGAATATTCTTCTGGACATCCAGTTACAAAGAAGTTGGAAGTCCTTTTGGAATATCTCTTGGAACTTGGGGGAATGGAAGGGAACAGAATATGTTATCTGCATACATGATGCTGTTTAAATTTTGGAAGTCACAAGGGAGAGAGCTGATATATATTGAGAACAGTAGGAGGCTCAGGACAGAGACATGGGCTTCTCTGGTTATAATTGTACCTGAATTGGATATTACTTGGAATGGTCTGCCTTCTAAGTAGTTTCTAAATCATGTCAGTACCCCTGTGACAAGCATGCTTTTATGGGAGGTGATCTTGCTGGATATTATTTGGACTGTCCTACCTTCTAAGTAGTTCCCCAGACCATGCCAGGACTCTCTTGCTAAACCTGCTTTTATCTACACCCTCCAGTATGTGGTATTAGTTTGCAGCTTCAAAGGTACGTTTTAGGTTCATAAATAGACTTCCCAAGACTAACTCACTTTCTATTGCTATATGTATTTGGTTGGTTAAGGAGTAAAATGCAATAAGTGTGCTATACCCAGGTCTGAAGTCATTTTATTTGCCAGAAAGTTTACCATATTGTCTGTGTCATTCTAATAACAAAAAATCATGCTCCAAAGAGTGTTACTTTAACAAAGCAAACATACATAATTGTTGGAAGCAGGAACAAATAAAACAAGCACATCATAGTAAAATGCATTCCCAAGTAATGAATAAGTTAGATAAAAGGTTTTATTGAAGCCATGTGCTTATTTGTGATGAAAAAGAGAGTAGATAAAAGGTTAGAAAAATCAGAAAGAGAACATATTGGTAGTCCTCTCCAAGTTAGTGAATGGGTTATATTCCTTATTCCACTGGAAAAGATGCACAATTCCTTTTGTATGTATGGTGATTACAGACCAGGTTGTTACTATACAACTGCATCTGTTATTAGATGGAAGAGTTAGTCACCAGGTTGAGTGCCAGGTCTGAGGATGGGCTTCATAGACAAATGTGCAGTAGCATAACCAGTACTGCATAGATGAGGTGGGTCTATATTAGAAGACCGAAGACGCATTCTTTCAAATGCATCTTGGTCGAACTGAAAAGGCTGAAAACGGAAAATATTGAAGCGTCTGTTAAGCGAATTCTTTCCCTGGGAAAGAATTTGCTTAGCCGCTTGGTTACTTTGCCATTGTTGGAACTGTAGTGCGGTCTCGGAGTTGGCAAATTTAAGTAGGAAGGGTGTGGGGTGCGAAGCTCCCCACATAATGTAATGTTTGTAATTGATTTTTTTTTTTTTGATGGAACAGCGATTTTTTCCCTTAGAAAAAATCACTGTTCTAACACTTCGATATTGTAAGCTTTCACTTACATAGGGATGATTAAACACCGTTCACTTTTTTAAGCGTTCAGTGATTTAATATAGATCCGATGAGGCGCGGCCTGAAATGCAGTGCTCTGCTATTTAAGGCTTCATGTTCATGCACATTCCTACTAGCAGAATAAATCATTGAGAGGGAATGTGTATTACTATGATGTGATCAACTGGATCTGCACTACTTGGCAGAGGACCCTACTTATCTACGCTAATACTGTACATATCGCAGGTACTTGCAGACCAACCACAGGCACATGCACCCTCCAGCTACACAGACATTAAGTCATACTGTCTGCATAGTCTTGCAGACACTCATGTACAGACAGAATACACCTATCCAGTGCCTGTGTGCCATATATTCTACATTCATATCAGTCACAGGTCTTTTCTGGTATTGAACATCCATTACACATACACCTACATGCACTCAAAATAAGCTTTCATGCACACATACTCACAGACTAATATACATTCATACACATCTACTCACAGACCAATATGCATTCCTGCACATATACTCAGAGGACAATGTACATTTATGCACATATACTCACAAGTCAATATACATTCATGCACATATACTCATAGTTCAACATGCATTCCTACACATATACTCACACACTCACATGCTGTATCATTCTCCACACACAAAAACAAGCATGCACTTGTACATACTCTCATACACACATGCTCCACTTACTTACCTGGCTGGTGTGTGTGTATAGCATACAATCTAACAGCACACCATTTACTGCAGTGATGTGTGTGTATGGCATATGCTCTAACAGCACACCATTTACTGCTTTGGTGTGTCTATAGCATAGAATCTAACAGTACACTATTTACTGCAGTAGTGTGTGAATGTGTGTGTGTGTGTGTGTGTGTGTGTGTGTGTGTGTGTGTGTGTGTGTGTGTGTATATACAGTATACAATCTAACAGTGCACCATTTACTTAAGCAGAGTGTGTACGGCACAGAATCTAACAGTGCACCATTTACTGCACTGGTGTGTGTGTGTGTGTGTGTGTGTGTGTGTGTGTGTGTGTGTGTGTGTCATAGAATCTAACAGTGCACCATTTACCATAGTGGGGTGTGTGTGTCATAGTGTCATAGAATCTAACAGTGCACCATTTACTGCAGTGGTGTGTGTGTCTGTAATAGAATCTAACAGCACACCATTTACTGCTTTGGTGTGTCTATAGCATAGAATCTAACAGTGCACTATTTACTGCAGTAGTGTGTGTGTGTGTGTGTGTGTGTGTGTGTGTGTGTATACAGTATACAACCTAACAGTGCACCATTTACTTAAGCGGAGTGTGTACAGCACAGAATCTAACAGTGCAGCATTTACCATAGTGGAGTGTGTGTGTCATAGTCTCATAGAATCTAACAGTGCACCATTTACTGCAGTGGTGTGTGTGTCTGTAATAGAATCTAACAGTGCACCATTCACTGCAGTGGTGTGTGTGTCTGTAATAGAATCTAACAGTGCACCATTTACTGCAGTTGACTATGTACAGCATAGTATCAAAGACTTTGCCATTTAAGGCAATGGAGAGAGTGTTACATTCTATGCTGCAATCTGTCATTTACTCCAGCTAAGTGTATACAGTATATGATCTAATAATATGCACCATTTACTACATTGGAGTGTGTACAACATAGTATCAAAAAGTTTTACATTTAAATAATGGAGTAAGTACAGCATAGAATCTAACAGTACATCACTTACTGAAATGGCACGAGTTTTACATTTCCTTTGATGGTAGAAGGCAACAATAAGCAAGTATTGTCTGCCCTTTAAGTGAATTTTATGCTCTACCTTCCTTCCATCAGTATCCCTCCCTTCCTTACCCCTTTTTATCTGCCCTGTGCTGGGTTGAACACTTCTATAGATTTTCTCTATCAGCATTTTCTGTAGTTCATAAATCTGCCCATAAAGAAGTACTTTCATAAATCCAGACAACAGTCATTTCCTACAATCTGCTGATTGTGTCGCCTCCGCCCCTTATGTCAGTATTTCTTAGCAATACTCCTCTTAAGACAAGTGTCTGTGGTACAATTTCTAAACAGATGAAGCTGTACAATTTGGTTTGGCACCACATTTAAAAAGCAGTAATGTTTACAAATGTGTCGGCCTTTAATAAAAGCCACAGATTCTTGTAGTAGCTGTTGTAATGAATCCTGAAATAGGAATGCACAGGATGAAATCAAAACAAAGCACAAGTAGAGAGATTATGTAATTTTTAAAAATAAAGATATTGGCTTTGATATAGGCATGTAGAAAGAGGGAACACTATGTCATAAAAGTACCTTTAATTGATTTAATAAAGTGGCTACTTAATCTAATTCCTTTCTAAGCACCTCTTAAAAACAGTTAAAAAAATAGATCACCAACTGTAATTTAATGAGCATAATTATTTATAATTTTGTCAGATTTCTTTGCATAGCATAAATTCAATTCAGATAGTGCATCAGGTTGTAGCAAGAGGTAAGCCATAGTTTACTACTAGATGTTACCCTTAAGTGCTAAATTCAGGGTCCAGATTAGTGGTGGATTGTGTGATTCCTGTAGAAAAGTACACTGTAGCTAACCTATCATTTTGCTAGAGGCTGCGTAGGCAATGCTACAATTCATTTATTACAAATGAATGAATTGCAACTTGTGGATTTGTATTTATCATATGACATCATTGCTTAAGGTGTTTCTATTACAGTGGCAGCATATTCACTATTGTAACTTTTTCTTCCTTAGTTTTGCAATAATGAAGGGGAAAAAAAAAAAATATATATATATATATGTATATATATATATATATATATATATATATATATATGTGTGTGTGTGTGTGTGTGTGTGTGTGTGTGTGTGTGTGTGTGTGTGTGTGTGTGTGTGTGTATGTGTGTGTGTAATGTGTATATATATATATATATATACACACACACACACACGTATATATTAAAAATAAATAATGGTGGTATGGGTCAACATTTCCCACATAGAGGGTGAATGGGGGGCTTGCCCCATTGCACAAAACATGTTGCTTCATTCATTGTAGGACTGTAGCTGGCCACCCTACTATACTATCAGTAATGTTGCCTCTGATTAGACTCTGATAGTGTTAGGCATGCTTTACTATGGAAAGTGTTACTCCTTAATCATATTTGACTGAGTAGACGCATCCTACATTCTGTGGGAAACATGTTATACTGTAATATGGGTAACTGCTATCCTTAGAGTGTATCAGTATAATTTAGTAGTCATGCTATCCCTGAAGAAAACAGTACTAAAATGGTATACTATAACATTATGAAAACCCCACATCATGAGTACTCAAATACCAATTTAAATTAGTGTGCATGCAGTTTTAAAAAATAACATAAAAAATAAAAGACTGTATTCATTAAAAATTCTCAAACAGTATAATTCAGCCAGTCATCCCTCAACTCCATTGAGACAGACACACTTTCCTTGTAAATTATTGAACATAGAAAATGCTTATATCATAAAATCAATGAATGAAAAGTGGAATGACTAATGCACTTTAGCTAAGATGTAAAATTATAACCTTGTGATCAAAAGAACAATGTATCAAGCAGTTTGCTAACTAAAACATCTGTGAGAAGGCATGATCTATCTTCTATGAACTACATAATGCTGCATTGGAATTGCAGATGTTGTTATCCGGAAAAACAACTTCAAATGCTAAATAAAAGGATTGTGTTTGGCACAAATGTTTTATTTTGTGATGCATAATCATTGTATCTGAATGTTGCGTTTCTTTCTCCATAATTCTGTATCTTGGTAAGTCTTCCCTTATCGCTCTGAATCACTACTCTCTGTTTTGCCATTGTCACATAACATATCTTTAATTGATACGTTAACTTACTGACAGTAATTTCAGTGAGTTTCATTACCCCTAATCTAGACAGCTGACAATCACATTCAGATACTTATTGTTTCAGAAGATGAGGTCTCTGTACTCCTCAGGGAACCCCAGACCCCTGAATTATATATGCCAACTCCATGGTTACACAATAGTGAGGAAAAACAACCTTATTGATGACAGAATGTGATTTTTGGTGATATTCATCTGTTGTATTTTTATGCTCAGCACATAGCAGATGACATTTTTTAAGGATTTCAATTTTTTTATCTGGCACTGGGTGTCCTGCAGTCAGCTAAGCAGATGGTCTTCCCACCATGAAAATCATTTAATGCAGTTAGACTCAACATCCAGAAGGACACTCAAGACATAATCTGCAACAACTGGGAAGGCCGCAGAAATACATCACTAAAAGAATCACAGGCCTAAAGCAGATGCCCTACTCTGACTGCCTTAAAAAACTCTAGCTATACTCTGTCGCATATCGTCTACTCAGAGGCAATCTCTGCTTAACATACAAGGCCATGTCAAACCCACAGCTGTTGGACATGCTACACTTAAAAAAATCCCAATCCCTCAGAGCCACATGCTCCAGGGATCTAAACCTTGTCATCACAATAAACAAAACATGCTGGAGGGATAGGTTCCTGACCCAGAGACTCCCCAGACTCTGGAATAGACTGCCCATACATATCAAGCAGAGTGCCTCTTTGGCCCTCTTCAAAAGGAACCTTGATGATTGGATGGGAGAAAGAAAATTCACCCCGGGGATCATGTCAGTCGCCTTGCTAGACAGGGGTCCAGGGAAGTAAATAGTGTGGGAAGAAATAGCCAGGGAATTGTTATGACTAGGCTTGTATAGGCCCTAGGGCCGATAGCCTAGTACCAACCTGTGAACCATACCCATGGGGGATCAGTCTGTAAATGTAATCACAATACCACTCCCTGTAAATCTGCACTTTCCTGCCAGGCACTGGTACCCCTTGCTGAAGGATATATAAATGAAATGTCTAGGTAGCATCTAAAAGCCTGTGCTTATATATGAATATTACTAAATTGAGAAAAATTATTTTATGAATACAGATACTCTGATGTAGGTTGGACTTACGAAAAATACAGTTAAGAGTAGCAGTACTGCTACATTTGGAATACAGTAAGAGCAGAAGCACTGCAACATTTGGAATGGACATCTGAACCAGGACATGGAGGTAAGGATGTTTCTTCCCTTCCTCCTACCCAGTTACCTTCACCCTATACTTGGTGTTCTTGTCCTATCCCAGCCACATTCCCCCTACATGTGGTGTTGTTGCCCTACCCCAGTCATCTTCCCCCTATAGTTGGTGTTGTTGTCCTACCCCAGTCACCTTCCCCTACACATAGTGTTTTTATATACCAAGAGAAACAGATTTACTTCAAAACCACCTTATTAGATAAAACCTTTCTATTATACGACTGTCCATTAACATTTGAAAATGAGCATGCTCATTGGTCAGCCCAAGCAGTGTGCCCATTGTGAATCGAGCATATACCAATAGAAAAAGTTCATTCACTCAGACTTTCTTCTATTAATATATGTTAAGGAAACTCTGTTATTTTATTTTTTATTTCTTTTAAATAAACTTTCAAAAACCAGAGAGTTGAAAAGAATGAGACAGAAGGGGCAGAGAAAAATAAAAGGATAATCAGGTATGTTATGCAAAACTGGAGAAACGTACCGGATTATTCTTTTATTTTCTCAGTTCCATCTCTCCTGTATGTGGAAGAGTCTCCCAATTTCTCTTTTTTTTTTTTTTTTTTTTTTTTTTTATTAAAAAACAAAAAGCAATGGAGATCTACCTTTCTCTGTTGCTTCCTTTGCACAACAGTGATGTACTATGTAAGCTTGGGAACAAAAGCCCCATATTAATGTGTAGTACATCAGAAAAGCCCCAGGATACGGGAGAAAAGTGCGGAAAAGCAGCACAATGCTGTTATACAAGGACATTATTTAAAAAAGTAACTAGCTTTTTTCTTAAATAACATCATTGTATAATAGCAATAACCCACAACTGGCTGTGGGTAATGCTGTATTTGCCCACAGTTGGCTTTGATTGGTCACTTGGGCTTCACCCTCATGAACAAATCACGCCAAGCATGGGTAAATCCAGCATTACCCACACCCAGCTGTGGGTTATTGCTATTTTACATCAGAGGTTCTAGCACAGTTAGATGATGAGAATTCTACTTTGCTAGTCTGGTTTACTTATGTAACATATTATCTAAACCCTCTTTGCTTTAATTCCCTCTCTTATGCAAGAATATCTAGTTTCCGTGTTCCCTGAGCATAAATGGTTTGCATAATATCTCTAACTAGTCATTTCATAAACTACACAGTACCTGGCACATCACAAAAATTAGACAGTACTTCAAAGAATAATAGAATTCTAAATAATAAAAAACGAACGGCTAAAAACATAAAATGACTTTATTACACAAAAATCTAACTGGTATGCGCTTTCATTCCCTTTGTAGAACTTCTTCAGACCAAGTTGTATAATGAACTAACTTATTTAAATACTTAATAACAATAACGTGACCCAAAGCACTTAATGTCTTAACCCTTTCCTTCTAAGAACAACTTTAAAGATTTCCTTACCATTTAAACCAGGGTATACACATGCATTCAGCCTGATTTGCTGATTCCAAATAACTTTAATGCTAAATTATTTCCAAAATGGCATTTGTGTGAATAAGGTATTTTCTCAAGGTCCCAACATACATTCTCAGAGGTATAGCTATATATTCTGGTGACTGGTGCTGTCCCCTGATTTGGCACCCCTACTCTAATTTGAGGAGGAAAAAAAACACGGAGCACTAAAATGCTTCAGTTCTGATGTCATGAGAGTGGGCTTTCTGAAAAAAAAAAACATAAATAACAACACTCATTCCTTTTAAACTATAGGAGCTGTTTACTACATATGGCAAAGTGCTTCAGTTCTGATGCAAATGCAATATTGGTATTGCACAGAAGACCAATTGGCATCTGTCAATCATACCCTGTAACACTTTATGTCCATGGCAACTGCCCCATTCATCCCACCCTATCTAGACTACTGTCTGTTTTGCTTTACATACTGGTTTGCAAAGATGTGTACCTTAATCCAGGACCAGTTCCTCAGAATTTTCTTCTTGATGATCCAAATAATCAGGTCTGGTTCTGAGTCCAAGTGACATAAAACTGTATATCTGAAAGGTCATGGTATTTTTAATACAGTCTCCATCAATTGATAAGACATCATGGCTGTCTTGGAGGCCTGGCACCAGCAGATATGGACCACTCAAAAATACTTCAATGCTACTACATGTAGTAAGATATTATCTTGCCTACTGAGAAGCTAATAATTTACCCATTCAGATGTAGAATTCCCCCTTGGCAAATATCTTGCAGTTATGAGGGGGATTTCACATTTAGTTTGGAAAAACACAGTAGGATGAAATCTCTCATAGCCAATGTATGTATATACATGCCTCACAATTTTCTTAAAACAGTAATCATAGTTAATCTCTCCTACATCACTACAAACTTCAGAGAGGAATTCCTGATCAGAGAAGACTTCAGCCTTATCTGAAAGGAATGCCCTGACCCTTTTTGTCACCATAACACCCAATTTTTAGCTTATCACATCAAATACTAGAAATCATTAAAGTTACTGAATGAGAAATCATATTGGACTGGGGTGCTGTTTCCAGCCCCACAAATGCTCAGTCTGCGGGAGTCATGGCTGACTCTTACAGTGATCTTGCCTTTGAATTAGTAGGATGTCTTGTAAATGTAGAATAGTTACTGACTTAATCTCTTGATCTGGATTTGGCAGTGGACTATTTCAGTTATATGTTTTTTTAATGTTCTTAATGTTATGTACCTAGTAAGGTTATCACAAATAAAACTCCTTTCCATTGATCCTTACATGAAAGCCCTTACAACTCAGCACAACTAAATCTAAAATCTGAGTCATCAAAACAGATCGTCTCAGTTCTCTTTTAATGTAGGCAGCTCAGGAACAAAGTCAAGTATGTTCTTAATATTAGCAAACAATATCAGGTTTTAGGGGTCATAGGAATCATAGCAAGTTTAAAGCCACTGAGTCTTAAGACCATTAAACCTTGTCATTTCCCACCCTAGACTATACCTTCTTGCACAAGGAGGGCTAGGCCAGTCATGTCTGGGGTGAATTTGTAAATATCCACCCAGTTTGCCACATCCCATTTGAAGGAAGGTAATGTGTCGTACTGCTATATCTCAGGCAGAGTCTATTCCCGAGGTAAGGGAGATGCCTTGTAATGAATCTGTCTCTCTACTTTGTTTTATTGATCTGCTGAAGCAGGCTTAGATTCCTTGTTTTGGTATTATTGAGACTGATTTGTGAAGGTACAAGAAATCCTGGACTACTGGGTCCCTGGCTACTAGGAAGGCAAAGCATAGATCTCCTCTGAGAGGCCTGTAAGACACAGAAAAGAGAGGCGGTGGTGCTAGTCTTTTCTGTTAACTTAGGTAGTTTAAACCTGTGATCCTTTTTGTTCGGAGAAGCATCTATTCTATAATTTGTTTGATCATTGCTGAATGCAAAAGTTCATTTACTTGTTTAGAGCCAGATGATCTTAGTGATCAGTTGAACCAAGCAGAAGGATTTCCTGTTGATTAGACTTTTGGCATTGGACAGGGCCATCTTAATTTGAACCTATTTTGATATTGGTATGTTTGCTACATTACAATGTTCATTAACTGAACTTTGCCTAAAAAGACACTATGGGGCAGCAAGGGCTTTAGCCAGTATGAGGAAGCCTTTGAATGAGAGATGCTGACCATCTTTTTGCAAGGCAAGTGGGAATGTCAAGCCCTTGCTTCATGCTGAGATGTACTGAATCCTCAAAATGACACTAATTATTTAACAAATTGTTTAAGACCATCATACTTTGCATCTAAGTATAATTTGTATAGAATGGAGGTTTCTGCTTTGTATCAAGGTCTTGTCTGCATTCGGGACATGCATAAAGAGCTCAGACCTGTCACTCTGCATCTCCTATAGGGTTTTAATATCCAAATGAGTACCTCTCCTAGTGTGTTCAGCATCATAAGTAATGTAAGCAATTCTGGTACAGCTTTAATCAGTGGCTGTGTTGAGGAAAGCCTGAAAACCTAACCCTTGCCCTCTCTATCTATCTATTTCAAGGACATTATTCCACCTTCCAGTGTCCCTACATTTAGAGCCAGTCTTAATAATTCTTATACTTTAGTCAAACTGTTTTCATAAATATTTCTGGAAATTACTTTAAAAATTAAAATTCAGTTTAGCAGGAGCAGATGGCCTCCATCCAGCATTCTTAAATGGTGGCGTGAGCTATATAGCATTTCCATTTACACTAGTCTCATAAACAGTTTATGATACTCTTTTATGTTACTGCTTTTTTGGAAAGCTACCATTATTACCCTCTTCATAAGGGTCATCCTAATGAAAAGAACCTGGTATTGTGACAGGATGCGCAAAGCAAACTTGCCAGACTGACAGTAATCAGAAAATACCTCTTGAACTAACGGCATTTGAAAGACATGCATAAATGGGCGTGCCTACGCTGAAGGTTGAACGTTGAGCTGGCACCTCGGCGTTCGTGAAAATCTACTGCCAATCATTAGCAGACCGGAGTTCCGCTGTGGCAACCCTTAACCAGGAAAAGCTGAAAGACAACAACAACAACCTTCATGAACTAACAAGTTAAAGTGTCAGATGCACCATTTAATGCATACTGATGAGTATCATCTATGACTCCGAAATTAAAGCATGTGTATAGTGCTTGGCTGGATTTATATGGGCATCTTGATAAGTGAAATTTCAAAGATATCTTTTAGCAAGCTTCATGATAAACATTGCCACTTCGTCATGTGAAATGGATTTTGTCACTCACCTATGACAAGCCTTCATAGAAGTTCTGAAAGTGAAATCAAGAGAGAGAAAAAGTGAAAGAGGGTGAACATGCAGAAACTTATGTGGAAAAGTATTCCTTCATGGCTGAATGAGGTACAGTGGAATTTAAGTTGGAAATTCAGTAGGAAAGGGCTTTCACTGGCACACTTCTATGAGTCTTGTCCCAACATTTAACATACTGTGTCATAGATGAGTAAAGTCCTGACTATGACTCTGATGACTTGAATTCAAATAGCAGCTCAGGCACTGGTAGAGGTGGGCAGGAGAGGGTGGGAGTGAGAGTCTTGCACTTGGCTTATCCATGCTGGTGTAGGGTGTTGATGTTCCTGGTCAGCCATCTTTCAACTTCACATTACCTATACAAAATCTAAAGTAAACTTTTCTGGGGTAGAAAGATATCACAATTCTTGTTAGTTAAAGGGCAGTTTGCCATTTGGAAAGGACTTGTCCTATCACAAATTGAATATGGCCAACTTATTACTGCCAAAGCCTTAAAGGAAAAACATTCAACTCTATAAACCCTCTCTAATTTAGATTTATTACACTTGCCCAACCCTAAATAAAACACTGCTGCTCAGTCATAATAAAGGCAAAATGGTTCCCAATAAATGAAACACGAGCACTATTCCTAGCCAACCTAATCTACAAATGTATCTGCCAGGATACCTTCAATTTCTGTGCTATCAGACTCTCTAAAAGAACCATATCCTACTGTGATTCTTCTCAACATGGATAAAGTGAACCTTTCAGGAGCACTCTTCATTGATCTAACCAATGCTTTTGATTTATTGACCATCTCCTTCTCCTTTGCTTCCTCCAAGAAATTGAGGTTAGCCCTAACATTATCATCTTGTTCCAGCATTTCTTAGAAAATAGGTATTTCAAAGTCAAAATAGGCTCATCCTTTTTACCTCCTTACCAGAGGAGTGCCCCAGGAATCAAATAATCACTCTGCTATTGTTTTCAATCTTTATTAACAAGCTATCCTCTATCATTCCTAACATTCATATCACTCTTTATGCAGATGGCATGGTTATCCTTTAATCCACTCCTTCACATTAAACAATTCAATTTCATCTTCATTGTGAACTCAGATCCCTTAATTCTTGGCTAAACAACCATAAGATATTCCTAAACAGCTCCAAAACAAAAGTATGATATGTAGAACCTCACAAAAACTTTAAAAAGCTCCTAAAATCTCAACATCACAGATTTCAGTGGTTCCCCAATAGAAACAATTGTGCCCTTTACATTAGGTTTATGGCTAGACCAACAACACACTGATACCTGCATGAATGGCAAGTGGACGGTTGTACCACATAAATCAAGCAACGACAAAAAAAGCCAGCACTCCAGTGTAGCCTTCAGCAAAATGTATTTATTTCTTCATTCCTCCCTGAAAGAATACACCAGAGGGGTCATACCGGTCGGACGCAAAAATATTATATTTTTGTTTTTCGTGGAGAACTGTGAATGGTGGAATTGGTTCTTTATTGCTCTCTTGCTCTCTTATCACCATTAGCAAAAATTATGGAAAAATGCATTCACCAGCAACTAATTACCCACTTTATCCAACATAACAAACTAGCTAACTGTCAGCATGATTTTAGGCCATTTCATAGTACCACCACAGCCCTCCTATCCTTCACCGACTCCATCAATAAAAAACGAAATAACAACATCCTCTCATCAGCACTCTTTATTGATCTGTCAAAAGCCTTTGACATGGTCAACCACCCCATACTCCTAAAAACTCTTGAATCCCTTGCTCTTGACTCCAAGGCTGTTCTCTGGTTTAAGTCCTACCTTAACAATAGGCAACAAGCAGTCCTCTGGGAGAATAAACTATCTCCCCACCTGTCAGTCTCCCTTGGAGTCCCTCAGGGCTCTATTCGTGGTCCACTTCTATTCTCAGTGTTCATCAACAACCTTCACTTAGAAATCCCTTAAGCTACCTGTATACAATATGCAGATGACTCCACACCCATATGTTCTGCCAACTCCATATCTGAACTACAGTCCCTAACCCAGACAGTATTTAACTTAGTCGAGGAATGGTTCTTAAAACATTGCCTCCTTTTGAATGCAAAAAAAACAAGCGCTTACTCTTCTCACCTAACAGTAAGTCCCCCCCAATCAATTTCTCTATCAAGTCAAACAATGGCACCATTATAAACCCTGACTCTACCACCAAACTATTAGGAGTCATAATTGACAACAACCTAACATTTGACAATCATATAAACAACACAATAAAAAGTGTAAATAGAAAATTGGGCTCCCTGTATAAAATAAAACCCTTCTTAACCCCTATAGCCAGAACTACCATTGCCCACTCCCATCTAGTCTCCACTCTTCTCTATGCTTCCCCCATATTTACTAACCTAAAGAAAAATAATCTTACTAAACTAGCCAACTCCTATAATAATATTGCCAAATTTGCCACTGGAAACCCCTTTAGAACTCATCATTGTCTGAACCTACAGCAGCTAGACTGGCTTAAACTACAAAATATCTTGCTACTTTCCCAACTTACTTTTGTTCATAAAATTTTCTACCAACCTAACAACACACTGATACTTTCTAACCTTATTACCCCCTATACAAACCTCAATTTCTTATGGTCTTCCACTAAACTCCTAGCTAGCATTAGCAAGTTTAATAACTTGGCAGGTGACCTTAAGCAGTGGTAACTGCCTCAAGTTTTTGTTGCAAATAGCAGATGTATTAAACTATGAACGTAGTGTAAACCTCACATATCTTAATGTAAGAAAGCCTTATTATGTTTCATATTTAGCTGATTTTTCCTTGACAAATGCTCTCTATATCTACATTTAACTAAATACTTTTTCTTTATATGTCTGTAAGAATTCTATCTGAATACTGTGTTTGCTTAAATTGTATGACTTTGTAACTACTGATCACTCATTATTTTTATCAACAAGATTTTTTTTTTCATTCTTATACTTGTACATTATAAATGTTTTAATTGTACTGTGGAGCTTTTCTCCCCGGGCCTCCACTGAAAATGGAAATATATCCAGTTGGACTAGCCTGGTTAACAAATGTAAAATAAATAAAAAAATAAAAATACTTTACTTGATTTCAAGGATTCACCGATTCAGACATATGTTTTTTTATTGAGTCATATTTTTTGGGTCAATGAATATCTTTATAAACTAATCTTTTGGACATTTCATCTGATTCTATATATGTTTTGGATCACCATATTGTTGGGGATATCATTATTTTTTTGTTTTTGTGGCGAACGGTGGATAGCGGAACTGGTTCTCTATTTTGATCTCAGGGACCCGCCAATCTAGGCCATTGGTTTTTGGTCGAGCTTTATTCTCTGGGCTAAGGATTGTTTCTATAAACCAATTTTTTGGTTTTGGATTTCATTTGGATCTGGATTGTGTGTTTTAACGGACTTTCCATCTAAATGCGGGTATGATTTTCCTAACACTACAAGGTTTTGGTGTTTACAACATAGGAGGTATCGTATATGTGTCCCTCAATCCTCACGGCCCTTTGTGCAATCGGGCTTGATGGACAGACCTTGGGGTTGTGAATTTCAACGGTTTGACTGGTGGTTCCAATATCGCATGGACATATGACTAATTTTTGTTTTATGCTTAATTCTGGACTGTTCTTCAACCTTTAAACATTTTCATTAAAGACATGGTTTGTATTGCTCCATATTTTGGGGACTTGTTGCTGTGAATTCAAATGCAGGTCAGGATCATGGCATGGGTGAATTTTTTCTCATTTGTATGTTTACTTTAAATGAGAATATGTTTATGTTATTAACAAGCCATTTTGCTTAGAATGCATGTATTCCCTGATGTAATGTTAGGTATATGTTTCATGCCTCAATATGGTTTGTTATATTGAATTATTGGGCTCATCACAATTTGAGTTGTTTTTTAATATTGATGAGTCCTAAAATTCAACATTATTGGGAGGTTCAATTATGCAATAAGGTTCTCTTTTTTATTATTCTTAGTTTTGTTCCTTTTCAAACGTAATAGAAACTTGATGGATGATATTTTTTTTGTTGGTCATTATGTTTAATAGGGAGTTATGGGTTTCTGAGTGGGGTGTTTGATTTCATACTCTAATTTATACTTGTATGGTGCATTTAACCATTGATTTTTTTGTCATCACATCATTGCCCAGGTAACATATATTTATTTTGGATTATCCACTGTTTCGGCTAGTATTTGAGTGTCTGCATTTGGCCATTTGGGTTACGTAGCAGGAAGAGGTTTAGCCAGTTGGCTCATAGAAATGTCTGAAAGCACTGATAATATTTGAAATATCATTGTGAAGGTTCAACTTCCATATCGTCAGAGACATTGAGCAACTGGGAAACTCTGTTGGAGGTGCAGTGTATTGGCTACCATTGTGCCCATGTTGGCCATTTACAGGTCTTATAGTTGGTTAAAAGAGGTACAATAATCAACATATTGATTTGGATTACTTGTGAGGTTAGTGGTGTGAGCTGGCTCACACAAACGGTACCTTTATGTGACTAACAGAGACAGTGGATTTATTTCATTTATTTTATTTTTAATTTTTTTTTTCTCTTATTAAATATTGTGGTACTTTTGGTTGGTGATGGATTTGGCAACTATTATCAAAGATCTCTCATCTGACTCTGAGGACTTGGGTATCTTTGGCCTGGGGTCAAATAGGGTCATTAATGGTTCTGTTGTTCAGGACCCCACTCAGGAATGCAAATTAACCTTTACAAAGCTAACCAAAAGTCTCATTACATTAAGGAAGAACGTTTGGCATCTTAGGTTATTTCGGGCATCTCAACACAGGAAAATTGCCACTAGGGGATTAAGAATAAGGTTGCAGCCTATGGTTGCTGAACCGGATGAGCTTCTTCTGGCTCAATGGTTGGAGGCACAACAACAGGCCTCTATGAACTTTGTAAATATTTTGACCAGCCATTATGAGAGGAAGGTGGAGGAACAAACCAGTGAGGTTTTGAGTTTAAGTAGGGGTTTTGTGGATTTTTTATCACTTCTATGTTATAAAATCTGTATTGAACAACTTAACAAGGACTTATTGGAAATGGAATCTGAACTAAAGGAAAGGAAAATCAAAAAGTTTACTCGCAATGTAGGTGATTATGATAGAGGCAAACCTTTTGAGGTGCGACCCAGGGTGAAATACATCTGATCATTGTTCTAGAAAGCCCAGGGGTTCTCAGCCTAGGTCTATACTTTAAAAAAAAAGAGGTAGGGAGTCTGCTACCTCTGGGGATGAGCCATCATCAAATACGGATTGGGAGGATGGCCATACCAGAGCTTCACCAGTTTGCAACGGGAATAATCTAGAGCATAGTTTGACTGGGGGTATCCCTTTAGGCACAGAGTACAGAGATGGGGGGGAGGAAACATAAAAGATGCTATAGATCTTGGGGTGATTCCTCAGAAAATGACTAAAATTTGAATGTTGAAGTGAATAATGTACATAATATTTCTTCTGCTATACTCAATGAACAACAACTTCAGGTGTTAAATAAAGGATTGGGTTTTTTGCCAGGCTTTTGGGTTCCAGAGCATTATTTTGCAAATTATGTGGTCAGCTTTTGTTGTACGCTTAATTTACAATTATTTTTTTAGGATTTGAAAGGGAACAAAGCAAAACAATCTGGCCTCAGATCTTTCCAATTTAGACCTTCACAGTTCAAACCACCAATGTCACCCATTGTACAGGCCTTTCAGAATGAGGTCCTTAAGGATTTAAATTTAAATTTGAGCAAGTATAACATTATTAAAGACAATCTTAATCCACAGGAAAATTTGTGTGTTGAGCATCTTATTAATAATCATGATATTGTCATTCTACCAGTGGACAAAGGTGGGGCTGTGGTGGTTCAGAACTGGGTGGATTATGTGGCAGAGGCAGAGCAACAACTGTCAAACAAAGTTCATTATATGGCAATGCCTACTGACCCAACAAGTAAATTTAAACAAGACATTGATCAATTTTTGGATCTAGCGGAAGAGCAGGGTATTATTACTCATGATACGTGTTATCATCTAAAGGTTGATCACCCCAGACAACAATACATCTACTTTTTGCTTAAGATCCATAAAAATCCCAATAGACTGCCTGGTTGACCCATTGTCTCTGGTAGAGGCTCATTGACTGAGCCCTTGTCAGAGTTTCTTACACATCATCTTAAACCTTTGTTGTCTCTGATATGGGCTAGAATACAAGATACCACATAGTTCCTTGCCATTATATCTGATATGCAACTAGAACCAGGCTGGCTCTTATGTACTCTAGATGTCACCTCCTTATACACTAGTATCGCCCATTAGGCAGGACTTATTGCTTTACAGTATTGGCTTGATCGGGCCAATATGTACAGCCCAGGTTTTAATACTCTTCTGGTTTGTATGGCTGAATTAGTACTTACCCATAATGCTTTTTATTTTAAGGATAGATGTTTCTGGCAGGTTCAAGGCACTGCTATGGGGGCTTCTTTTGCCCCCATATATGCAGACCTGTTTATGGCTTATGTGGAGGAACAATTGATTTATGATAGCAATCACAATATTTTTATGATTGAATTAGACATTTGACGGAGATATCTTGATGACTTTTGGTTGGTGTGGAAAGCAGATGAGGCATTTTTATTTGAATTCATGGAATATCTAAATTGTAACAAGTGGGGTGTTGAATTTAAATTAACTTTTGATAGATCGGAAATCACTTTCCTGGATGTGCTAATTAAGAGAACTGAGTCGGACATTTTGGAAAGTGAGGTATTCAGAAAATTTCCTCAGTTCAACACCCTACTTCATGCTACGAGCTTCCACCCACAACATGTCATAAGGAATATCCCCAAATCGCAATTCCTTCATATCAGGATAATTTGTTCTGATTCCTCCACGTATGCCCACCATCACCAGGATAATTTGTTCTGATTCCTCCACGTATGCCCACCATCACCAGGAGTTAACAGCTAGATTTAAGAGCAGGGGATATCAAGCAGGTGACATCACTAGGGCCAGCTGGTTTGCTAACCAACAAGATAGGATACAGTTGCTATCATATCATTCTAAGCCAACAGATCAATATCAGGAGCTTAGATTAATCACTACTTATGGCAGGAACACTAGGATCTTCATGAATATAATTCAGAGACATTGGTATGTATCACAGTCAGACAACTTATTGAAAAGATACATCAAAGATCAGTGTTCTTACTCTTTTCATAAGGGGCGGTCATTGGGATCTTTATTTAGTCATTACAAAAGGATGTTTAATCATCCTAACAATCCCCCATTTCAAACAGCAATAACTGGGCAACCATTGGTTAGTTGCCTTCCATGTGGGCATTGTTTATATTGCCCAAGGGTGCTCAAGTTGAACAGTTTTGCCAGTCACAATTCTCCACGTGTTTATGATGTTTCCTTTTTTGCCAATTGCAGTACCAGTTGGGTTATTTATTTAGCCCAATGCAGCTGTCGGGCATTTTATGTGGGACAGACTTCCCGGCTCTTTAAATTAAAGGTTGGGGAACATCTAAGTGATATGAAAAACAAAAAAGGTTTTGAGTTCTCTATACAAACATATACTCAAACATTCCACTGGGGCTTTAAGCTTTATGGTTATTGATCTTATTAAGTTCAAGAATTCAGATGTCCATACATTGCATGAGTTATTAACCAACAAAGAAAAGATGTGGATTGTTAAATTGGGAGCCTTATTTTCACCAGGGTTGAATGAACAATTTTAACTATTTGAAAATAGTTCAGTATATGCACATTTTTCACTGTACTTTTGTCATATATAGTCATTCTGTTACATATTAATTTTTTGAAATATATTTCTTGAAATATAGGTATGTACTATATTTTTATCCATTAGAGAGCGCTGCAGCATTGAGTATAAATTAGTGTGTGTAATTAGTGTCTTCCATGTATTATTTTTGTAGTGTGGTCACTGAGGAAGGCGCTTGCCGAAACCGATATGACCCCACTGGGGTATTTTTTCATGGAGGAATGAAGAAACAAATACATTTTGCTGGAGGCTACACTGGAGTGCTGGCTTTTTTTATGGCTAAACCAGTCAAGTAATTTCCAAAGCCATAGTGAAAATACCAGGAAAAGATGAGTTCTTTCTTATTCTGGTCCTAAAAATATCTTCCTTTCTCTGTAAATCAGCTAGAGTTTTAATAGACAAAGGAGTAGTCCTTGTTCAACTTGAATACAGGCTCCAATCATAGCCACAGACTCTAAAAGAATCTCATTCACTCTACAGTCCATTGAAACAAAATCTTCTAAATCATTTCCAGTTCTCCCCCTCAGGAACACAACTGCACCACCATCTCCAAACCAAATGGCTACCAGTCTCCTACAGAGCCAAGCTACATCTATGGTCTCTTCTTTTCAAACTACTTTAACCAGGTGCCTTCCTGCCTCTTACTGCCAAACTCTACAATAAAACCACCCACTACAGCTTCTGCAACCCCCTCAGAATTAACTCCCTTATTCCAACCCCCTCAGAATTGACTGACACCCCAAACCAAACTGTCTCCTTTCTTGCATCCAAACTCTGGCAATCGCTCTCCACCAACATAAAAGACGTTTCCTCTTTCCCCACTTTTAAGAGTGCAAGAAACATCCATCAAAAATCTATTTGCAAATCCTTTTCTACTGGACACATCTACATACAAGAGCTGCCTGTAAGTGTTTCCCCCCACAAGGCATTACTTAACTCCAAAACTCCCTTAATCTTCCATTTCCTACCACCTTACACTTCATAGCAGTAATGCGTGTATCTTAAGAATAACCCCTAATTCTCTGTTTTGTCTGTCCTTTGTTATTCTTCATTTCCAGTATTCTACCTCCCTTCTAGCTCTACCTAACTTCACTCCATGCCATACTGCACCACTGGTTGACCTTTCCTCCACCCACCTACCCCTACTCTACCTTTCTTCCTGTCTTGCGTAACTGCTACCTGCATCCTAGTATTCTACCATGACATTGTATGATCACTGTACTACTGTACATGATACGGTACTTCAGTGTATAATAAATTATATATACATATATATATATATATATATATATATATATATATATATATATATATATTAAGCTATATACCTTGTTACTAACCTATTGCTTAGTATTCAGTGCTAACCCTTACTAGGATATCCATCTATTTTAGTTATGGATTTATTTATTTATTTATTTTTGTATGGATTTCTATTTGTACATTCTTCTGTACTGTGTATTACTAATTTGCATAGTACTACTAATTTGTACAATGTTAATCCTAGGCTAAGCCTCAAAATGGCCAACATGGATCAGTGCTCTATCCCAGTCAACAAATGATAAGTAAAACAAATGACAAAATTAATCAAATAAAACACAATAAAATAAAATAAATTCTGTCATGCAATTGGAGGCTGACTTGCAACCTGTGACCTAGGGATGTGGACTTGGCGATCCTAAGTCAGTCATGGCAGCCCTTATAGAGCATGACTATAGGAACACAGACATCTGAGGGGGAGTAAATGATGCCCTAATGGTGACACAGATACCCATGTAAGCCACTAATGGTAGAGTTAGGGCCAGATAGAAACACCCCTCATTGATAATTGTATGAAGGATATGGTACAGATTATGGTCACCTCAGTCATGGATAATGAATGGGCAGTGTTGACAGCTTGACAGTTCGCAGGTGAAAGGCAAGAAAAAGGATACAAAAAATATCAAGTACATTCACTTAAGCCACCAATGTACCCTATTAATTTGAAAACAGACAAAATTGTAAAGTTTAACAAAGTTAAAATGTGTTTGTGTACCCATAAGAGAGAAACTCACCAAGAAATTTCCAGGTGTTCAACTGATCCGGTCCAACCCTGCTATATCTGTTGTTTGCATTCTCAACATACATCAAACATAATGTTGCCTTGTTTGTAGTGATCTAAAAATTAGAAAATGTCCTGTCACACTGAATTCTACATTAGTAAAAGATGGTAATTATGGTGTTCTGGTTCTGAGGTGGAACAAAATTAACATGGCATGGGGTATCCAGGGTCCTAGGCTGTTGCTTAGAGTAAGTGGGCTATTCACAAAAAGGACATTGTAATTAATGAGAATGTTTAACATGCCATTTTAACATGCAGAATAGCTTAACACTTTCTCTCCCTTAGTAAACTATCTTTCCTCCCAATAGGACATTGCAATGATGTCAGCAGGGAGAAAGCATTTGCAAGCCGCATGATGAATGACAGTATCCCTCAGTGTAACATTTTATAAAAAGAAAAAGATTATCTGGATGCCAGTATTCAGTGAAGATATAGAGGCAGCTGCTGCAGCACACAGCAGATTTGTTTTCTGTACACATTGCATAAAACTGCAGCGTACACATATTTCTTGTTTCCCTGCAGCTCAGCATTGCAAAACTAGTTTTGAGAATTTTGCTCATGCCTCTAGGGTGCAACCAAGAAAAAATAGCTTGTGCTGAATTGCAAAACAACTTATGCCCTGTGACCCCAGTTTGCTGGCTTTAGAGTTACCATATTGACTGATGCTTAGCTACAAGTACACCATGTGTCAAAACGTTTTACTTTCTGAATCAGCCCCCAGACCTTTAGTCTTTGTGTTTTGCACACACCTGGCTCAAAAACATATATATATATATATATATATATATATATATATATATATATGTATATATAGAAAGAAAACTTCTTGGATCCAGTAATCTGACAAACTGACTAATGTTTACAAGGATCAGAAATGCTATAATGGCATGTTTACAATTAAAATAATGAGAGTGCAGTCAGTTATAATTAGTTCAGGACATAAAAATAAATGCTAAAGATTTTACATACCTTTTCAGAATCACTGTAATTTAACTTGATGGCACGCTTAGATGCAAAAGCATCCTTAACTCTGTTAGGATTTAAGCCAAGGTTTAAATTTACTTACAGAATTAATTTCTAAATTAGGTTAATAGAATGATCTGAGGAATATAGTAAAATGTACTTATTCATATGAAGACGCTACACAGCTTAAGCAAGTGCTTACAAGAATCAGCAATTTATGTAAAACTCGATACAGTTCATTTATAATTGAACAATTCTTGGATATGTAGTTAACTAAAACTGCTTCTTGGCTTGGCATCATACACTAGTAATATGTATGCATTCTACTAAGCTACTTTAACAGTTGAATGTTACTAATTTCCATTTCAGAAGGTGTGACAGTTTGGAAATCAGCTTTCAAAGTGAACAATTTTTAAGTGCTTCTAGCATACACCCTTCCTGTTTGTTACATAGATTATCTAAATATACAAAAGCCATAGCCTTCATAAGGAAACTCCAGTGTCCCAGCATCCTTAGTAATAATTCATTATATCCTGAATGAGGAATGCTATAAACTGTGAGGGCAGATGAAATAAAGGAGTTCCATATGCCCAAAACAGCAAAGTGTGTGATACAAGAGCAAGTGAACAACATGGCTATTAAAAATCAAGATAAGAGGCAGTTACTAAATATAAGTGAGTGTAGCCAAGAACAGTCCCTTCAGTGTTCTCATGAATGACTACGTAGACATTCAAAGCTTAGGATCACAATCCAACAAGCTAGAAAATGAATTAGGAATCTTAGCTTATGCTGCAGGGCAAACTCAACAAATGCTTTATTGGCTATGTAACCGCAGATGGTAGAAATGATAGGTTATAGTCTTAGAATTAAAAAAAAAGCATGCAACACTGACTTCTGTGCTGAATCAGTCAATCTAACAAATTACTTGTTTTTACAACATAACTCAGTTGCAGACAAATATGTGAAGAAAAAAAGACATTTTTTTTTCTAAATGTTTCTGATAGTATTAAACCTAACTGCTTATTTATCTTTCTGCAGTAATAATCTTCCAAAATCATTTCTCATAGTCTGTACTGCCTGAAGCTTCTAGACTGCTCAGCAGTCAATATTTAATCATTGTAGCAGATTTCCATTCTTCATTATTTATAATGGGCAAAAGAACGTGACTGGTTTGCCCTAAACTGAGCAGTGATGTTTACTGAAGTATATCAGCGGCGCTCACAGATTTCTAACACTGTTGCTTAGCAAACCTTTCTAAATTATAGCTTTTGGCTAAGTTAAGCTGCTGTTCTATGTGTGATCTATTTTTAGTGAGTGTTGACAGAAGTTGTCTGCTCTTTTCAGTTCTCTGTACAATAGCTTGTTGAGTTTTGTCAGGTATTTCTAGGTCTAGTAATGCAAATTATAATCAAAACCTCATACTAAGCAAAAGTAAAAGAGTAAATGCATTTAATATCTCATTAATTGGTGTTTCTTTCTGACATGCTAAGGAAAGAGCTATATTGGAGTTTTCATACACTAGTATGCATTGTGTATTGTAAAATGTCAGAGATAATAGTTAGATTTCACCCTACCCCCTTTATTCCATATGGAGAACTCTGTGGAGATTGCCTCCTGGAAGTAAGATTTTGTTATGGTTTCAGCATTCTTGATTGCCACGTAACCTAGCTAGTGCTGTCTACAACATTATTATATTATACTTTATATATATATATATATATATATATATATATATATATATATATATATATATACATATATATATATATATATATATATATATATATATAGATATATATATATATGTGTGTGTGTGTGCGCGCGCGTGTGGGTGAGCATGCTCGTGAGTGCAATTCTGTAATATAGCAATCCTAATGGCTGATTCTCTAACTAATGAGTTCACCTGTGTACCTTATAACTAATTAAACTCTCCTGATGTTTCTTTCCGTATCTTATATTTTGAATTACCTGTGCTGCGCTTTGAAAATGGTTTTGGTACCCTGAAAGACAAGTCACCCAAGTACTTTGTATTAATACTATGCTGTAATGTTCAGTAATGATTTATAAAGCATTTCGTTGTACTGAACTGTCCCATGTTATACTGTACTTAAACAAAAAAAGCACAGACAGTACATATGCACAGTTTTCTCCCTCGGTCTATGCACAGTTTTAACAATTTTAATAATAATAATTAGATTTCATTTAATAACCACAGTTCAGACTTGCTGTGAGATGGACTGTGTCTTAAAACACCAGATGGAAGTCAGTGTGAATATTGAGTAGGGCATTAGACTATCACAGGGCACCCCACAACCACAGAATAGAAGCGCACACAAGGGCCTGCCTTAGCAATGATGGGGCCCAATTTGCATGGGGCCTCCCAGGATACCTGCACTACCTACCACCCAACCACTGCTGCCAACCTCTTCCACCCACTGGCCTCTTGGATTTAAAGTTATTTCAAATTAGGTATCAAGAAGGCACCTATGTCATTGTTTGAATTGTGATTTAATAAAGATGTTAAAAAAAGAATATATTCTATTACTGCACATTAAAATTATAAAAATATATTAGTTTATTATGTTATATTTTATCAAAAAACATGTTATAACAGATATAGACTATCATCCTTTTTTGGTGGGATAAGTGCTCTACATGTACAGACCACCATCTTTGGGAGGAACTGCATGCTATATACACCAAGCAGACCATGTTACTCAAGTAAACTCATTTGAAATAAAATAGAAAACTTGGTGAGAGTCATTACAGTCTCAGACTCCTGCTTCCCATGGCCATTGTCTACAGATGCCAGGAGGTGCAGGACAAATGGGTCATTGGGGATGGACTTTTGTTGGCTTTGGTGTGATGGGTGTCATAAAAGAGCATGACATTGTGCTAAACTTTGTTATATATTTTCTCATCTCATGATATCTTTTCTTCCTGTATGGGCAGCCAGTCACTCACTATACCTACTCTGAATTGTTGGGAGTTCCTTGCTTAGTTATTTCACATGCCTTGCTGCAATTCCTGTTTCCATAAACCACATAAAACATTTAAACCTCCCAGAATGCTCAACAACAAATGACATAAAACTGCTGAACTTCCCCATAATGCTTAATAATAGTAATAATAATAATAATAAAGATAATAATAATAATAATAATGATAATAATAATAATAATAATAATAATGATAATAATAATAATGATAATAATAATGCTAATAATGATAATAATAATAATGATAATAATAATAATGATAATAATAATAATAATAATGATAATAAATCTTCATCATCTCAGGCCAGTCCTTTCATCATCTCAGGCCTGTCCTTAGAAATAGCATTGCTCACATTCACTAACTCACTTATCTTATAACTATTTTGGAAAGTTTAGTTTTTATTTATTTAATTGCTGAACTGCGTAAGTGGACTATTGCTTGCTGATAATTTCTAGCCATATTGCAAAACATATGGGCTATGTTATGCGCAGAGATAATTTAGAGTATCCACTAAGAAAAATGTTTTCACGTGTAAAAAAAAAAATCAGAATATCTTATGGAAATTCACCAGGATATAGGGAGAATATGCAAAACCCAGACAATTTGTTCAGCTTTCTGGAACACGCAAACTTCTTAGTCCAATCCAACTATTTTCTTTCTATTAGTTTCTGTTTGTCTACTCACACTATTTCCATGTTATTCTGAAACTACTGTATGCCTGCAGTACATTTATGTTTCTGACTGTTTATTACTTTTTTGTTTTAGCTAAGTGTAATCATTTTTCCACTCACCTCTGCCTCCCTCCACTCATCAGACCCCCACACCCAGCTCATGTTTCACTTTTCTTGGATTATTTTATTCTTATTTGCAACTACAAGTGCTTTTCCCCTCTCATGCTGTTGAATTGGTAACATTAAATCATAAGTCTTGGTTATCTAAAGTTCAGCACCACATCATTTTTTTCTGCTTGCTGGTGTTTGTTTTCACACTGTCTGAGGGTGATTTTCCAAAGTTATTTTTTATAATTATATTCATTAGCAATGAATCATATACCAGACATCATCAAGAGAAGCAGAAGAAAAAATAGTGCCACTGTCTCTATTCCAATTAAACCTGGTCTTATTTTTGTTTGTGACAGTAGCTAGAATGATACGCAACCAGATGGTTAATCTTTCATCAGTTTTGGGTTGAAGACTCTGCTGAATACTTAACAACAGCAACTGACTCTTATTTGAGTCATACAATTGGCATGAAACTGCAGTATTTAATTGTATTTTAAAGTCATTCACATATCAGGAAATGGATTCATCCTTTTGACACAGAGTTACTATGTTTTCCCAATGTAATATAAACTTCTGAATGTCAGTGTGCAGTCATATTCACATCAGAGTAGGTACACAAGTTCATAGGTTTTACTTCTTTTCAGTTCGTTGCTGACAAAACAGGAAATCACCATAAGGGCTATTCTGGTTATCCTAAGAGTGGAGCTGTTCAGAATGGTAAATAGTAGTCCCCTAATATATTGAGCCCAAAGTACCCCCATCATTTCCTTTTTCTGCATCTAGTTCTTTTTGGGCATCTGTCTCACTTCCTGACTTATGTCTGTATCTGTTTTCTTTTAAACATATAGATTCAACCATTTTCCTTTTCAAACTACTTCCGCATATCATTTCACTGAATGCGGCTTGCTTTTACATGCTCATGACACATTTATTAGTCATCACCTAACACTTTTTAGCACTTGATGCATGCATATTGCTTTTTTCACAGCTGCTTGTGTTTTCTGAAAGTGGCATTTCCCTCTTTAGGTACACAGTGAATGGATTGCAAGTGTCTTCCACTGTATTTCTCAATTTATTTATTAATCTTGCTTTCTGAGCAAAGGCTTACAGAGGTGTACAGTTAAATGGCAGTATACAGTTGTGGCCTTTATGCTACATGTTGATTCAAAGTACAGAAAACCAGTTTTAGTAAACATAAAACAAGTTGACTTAATTTATGGAAGTACTGCAGCACTTTAGTAACTTAACAACAATGCTTTTTAATCTGTGATAAAATGTTTCAAGTAACTACTTTACAGCAAAAAAATCAGAGTTTTGGAAACTTTCTGTTCGTACTTTCTTGCAGTTCTGGCTAATATGCAGTGTAGATGCTGTTTTTGTAAATAACTGTGATATTCAGCTAATCCATTGCCTTTAAGGCTATCAGTCGCCAAGAAGAGTTATGCTCCGAATGGAATGAGGGGGAGCAGAAGATTTCATACATATCCATTATATCAGGTTTCAGATAATGACTTTTCAAGGAGTCTTGTCACTGCGACTGTATGACATCTAGCTGGTGGCAAAAAAACATCATGGGTGGCTTCTTTAATTTGCAGTGTTATGAATACCATTGTTAAGTACAAAGTGCTGCCCTTTGTACTTTCTATTATTATTGTGTTTACTAGGGTGTTGGTCGTGACGGATGAAGCCTTGTAGGAGCTGGATGTGTATGCATTACTCCGTCTGGATAACTGTCTCCTGGTGGCCATATTTAAGAAATTCCTTGTGGTATCCTTACAGTCATTGTTTCCTTGGCTTCTGTCTTGGTGGTGGGAGTGACTTTCTGCAGAGAGGAGTAATTTCTGATCTCACATCTGAAGATTACTTTTACTGGCATGGAGCCTGACACTCTTGTGTCAAACATTCTGGCCTGCAGAGAGGATCTACAAATTTTATAACTTATCTTCCTGGGAGATGATTCAGTAGTGGGTCCATCCTTAGAGTCGCTTGCACTTTGTAGGTTTGATAACCACTATGCTATTCATTATGCCATTTGTGTTTCTTTGGATGTGGGTACTGTATTGGTCTGAGAGTTACTGGACATTACTTGCTCATGGGTCTTCACCTGATGTCAAACTCCATTGACCAGGTCATGCAATACTGGACAATTCTAACCAAACTTTAGGTGAGCCTTGCATTTCTGCAGTGAAGCCTGTCACTGGTGCAGATGATCTTCACCAGTTGGGTTGAATGCTCATTTTGGCTCCTTCTCTTTAGTTCAATAGAAATAGGCACCCATGGAAAAAGGGTTCATAACAAAAGTCTATACCTCCATGCGGACCTCCCTTTTAAAAGCATAACTATTTCTGGGACCCCTTCTAATTCAGTCTGATAACCCATCTGTCATGTGGCATCAGTTCAGAAAAGGGATACACTGTCATTGTCCCTGTGCAGAAAGGTGATTCCGGTCTGACAGTGGACCACTGGCAGAGGCATCATTTCTCAGAAGTTCACATCTCAAGTGAGTTAAAGATCCTAGTAAGCACACTGAACCACTCATCCAGCTATCTCCTGGAATTACAGATAAGGAGCAGTGTCTTTTTCACATCTTTCACAAATGTGGCACTTCACAGATTGGTTTATTTGCCACCCAAGAGGCAAAGTTCTCCCCCTGTTCTTGTCTGTGTAACAGGAATAGAGCAGAGGTCACTGCATATGCATTCTCCATTTAGTAATTCCTGCTATGATACTAGGAGATCTTGTGTATTTATATCCAGAATCATTTGGGGAGGTGTATTATTTTTATTAGACATAGGCCTGGATTGTTCACTGGAAGTTCTGACAGAGTAACTAAAACTCACATATACTCACATACCCAGGCAGTACCCACAAATGGTCAGTTGTGATCAGTGTACCACCCTGGTAAACAAATGTAAACTAAAATAAAATCAAAATAAAATTCTTTGCCCCCATAATGTGAAGACACAGTTTACTAGAGAAAACACTGATGCTGGGAAAGATTGAAAGCAGAAGAAGAAGAAGAAGAAAACGGGAAAGACATAGACTAAGATGGGTAGACATTATTGCTGAAGAAATGAATATAAATTTGCAAGAAGTGAAAGCAGCATTTTGTGACAGGCAGGCCTGGCATGCTAAAGTCTTTTAGGTCATGAGAGGAGTTGGGATTGATGAAAGAACAACGATCAGTTTTACTGTGTGGTGGCTATTTTTTAAAATAATCATGTGAATGTTGTCTTTTTGCTTCTGATCATGTATTAATAACTTTGTATGGGAATAACAAATTAACACATATCAGTAAAATCTTCTTCTTCTGCTTCCGGCTTTTCCCGGTTAGGGGTCACCACAACGGATCACCTGTCCGCTCATGACTGGCAGTGGAATTTTACAGTGTCGAGTTGCCAGCCCAGCACCCAACCTTCCACAGAAGGCACACACAAGTACGCACTCACGCCTAGGGCCAATTTAGAGTGTCCAACCCACCTACAGCATGTCTTTGGGATGTGGGAGGAAACTGGAGCACCTGGAAGAAACCCACGCAACCACAGGGTGGACATGCAGACTCCGCACAGAAGGCACCCCAGCCAAGGATCGAAACGGAAAACCTCTTGCTGTGAGGTGGCAATGCTAACCGCTGCACCACTGTGGCCATTTGTGGCTGCCAATGGATATGCAGTCTGCTCCTTTGAATCTTGCAATGTCCCACTCCTCCACCCCATGTCATGTGTGGTGCTGAGTTACAACCTGCATTGGCAGGAATCCTTTCTTGAAGAGCCCATACACATATTGTTTTCACAGTACCGCAATGTACCTATCTGGTGTCATTCCAAGGGGATACAGTATCTGTCAGCCTGGGATGACATGATCGACAGACCTCAATGCTTTGTCAGAGATGGTCTTCATCTATCACCCCTGACATTTCAGCTACTGGCCAAGGCTCTTACAGCCCCATACTGCCTTTTTAGGCAGTGTCTCAAGGACAAAATTCCAAACATAAGAACTCCATCAAAGAACAACCTCAAGGTTTTGCTGCTAAATGATAGGAGTTTTAACATGAAACTGAATTCACTGGAAGCAGTCCTCACCTTAGAAGTCACAGACATTTGTGCAGTCATGGAGACCTGGTTCAAGGCTGTGGAGAGCACCCCAGCCATATTGGCTACATCTCCTTCCACACATTCAGACCACAAACTGAAGGCATGAAAATTAAAGGAGGTGGTGTATCAATATTCATTAAAGATAAATGCACCTCCAGATTGGTTAGACAGCTGGATTCCCTGAAGATACTTCATGTGCAATTTACTGTTGGTAGGACACCTATACAAGTCATTGCCAGCTACAGGACCCCCTCTATGAATCAGGACAGCTACTCTGCCTATATGGATCTACTTGAGTCTATCAGGATACATCCAAAACTATGGTTTTGGGTGACATTAACTACCCATCAATTGGCTGGGGAAGTTACTCATGGGGAAACTCATTTGTGCAAAGGTTCCTCGACTTCATTAACTTCAATGTCCTGGACCAGCTAGTTGACACCTTCACAAGGGGTGCCAACATCCTGGATCTGGTGCTTACCAATATGGGTGACCACTGTAGCACCCCCATTGTGAGGACTTCCCTGGTGAGATCTAACCACAAATCAGTCACAAACTAAACTAAAAAAACTTCTCCAAAACAGATTATAACCTCTTACGGGATGGTATAAATAGCTTCACTGCACCTCCTCCCTCAGATGAAACTGGCAACTAGGCCGAGTTCTATGCCAATGCTTTACACAAGGACTTGAACAACTGCACTGATGCAGCCATACCTGATAGAACCAAAACAAGCTCCTTGAGGAAGAGCAAACCTGTCTAGTGTACAACTGCCGTTAACAGGCTTTACAATAAGAGGAAGAAATTGCTAACAGTAAGAGGGAGCAATCCCCAAACTGGAAACATTCCCGCCTCGGCTTAAACAAGCAAATAAGACTCCTTGTGAAGTCTTCCAAAGCTAACTATAAATCAAAATTAGCTTCTTCAACTAAGGACAACCATAAGGCATTCTTTACTTACATCCGTAACCTAAAAGAAAAGGCTCAGATTTGTGCCAAACTGGTAGTTAATGTTATCACATATACCTAGCCTGTGGACATTGCTAACCTGTTAGCTGACAGGTTCTGTGAAAACTTCAGTCCCTCTTCCCCACCACACTTAGCCCAAGGCATCCCTACCACCTGTCATCTACCCTGTATTTCTGAAGAGCAAGTTGTGAATGCCCCTCTCTAAGGTCAAAAACACAGCTTCCAATGGGACCTGATAGCATCCCAGGCTGCCTCCAACATGGGCTCAAACAAGAATTAGCAACGCCATTGGGTACTGTTTTCAATCATAGTCTAAGCACTGGCTTCATCCCAGTGGAATGGAAAAAGGCCACTGTTATTCCTTTGCACAAAGGTGATACTTCCACTGACCCCGGGAACTATAGACATATTAACCTGACTAGCCTTATCTGCAAGGCCATGGAGAGAATCCATCATGGATCTTATCAACAAAGACACTGGTAGCTTCCAAACACTTGACCCTACTCAATTTGGATTTATCAAAGGGAGATCATGGCTGTTAAACCTAGTGGACTTCTTTGAGACAGTCACCAAGGTCCTTGATGAGGGGAAATCTGTGCAGACAGCCTACCTCGACTTAGTCAAGGCTTTTGACACTATTTCCCATTCACGCATAATTGACAAACTCACCCAGCCATATATCATTAGATCTAACTGGCCTACTGACAGGACTCATTTAGTCAAACTAGGGGAATCCACCTCCAACAGCAGACCTGTGACCAGTGGTATTCCACATGGATCAGTGCTGGGACCTCTACTATTTGAAATCTATTTATCTGAAGTGCTTGCTAAAACTACATGTTTGTGCCTGACAAAGTTTGCTGATGACTGCAAACTTGGAGTAGTCATAGAATCTCCAAATGATGTCAACATCCTACAAGAGGGTCTTACACAAACAATTGACTAGTGCCAAAGTCATGGCCTTAAACTCAATGCATAAAATGTATTATCATCTCTTTTGGTAAGGGTGATGTTCCTGCTAACTACCACATCAATAACAACATCCTAAGTATGCACTCATTGGTGAGAGAACTGGGCACACAGGTTGACAGCAACCTTACCTTTGGTCATCATGTCTCCACAGTGGTAGGAAGGGCATTCTATACTGCTCATCTCATAAGTAAGGGCATTGTCTCCAGATAAAAAGAAGTTATAACCTCCTTTACTCTTCCCTCATCAGGCCAATAAATGAGCACAATGCTCCCTTTGGTATGTAAGTTTCCAAGCACCTGCAGAAATTGGGGAGACCACTAAGGTTTCTCACAAGGAAAATGCAAGGTCTTTAGCATCTGTCTTATGAGGACCATTTGAAATCACTGTCACTTTATTCTGTTTCATACTGACTGCTCAGAGGTGATCTCTGCCTTGTGTATAAGGTAATCTTTGACCCTGCTTTATTGAAAATGCTACATATCTGTAAGTCAAATGGTATAAGGGTTACTTGTTTTAATGGCCTTAACCTGGTATGTGACATTAATAGAACCTGCTGGAAGGACAGATTTGTCTCCCATAGATTACCACACCTTTGGAACAGACCCCTGCTTCATGTCAAGCACAGCACCTCATTTTCCCACTTCAAATGCAATCTGGATGATTGGATGGGTAACCGTAAGTTCACCCTAGGGGTTCCACCTATGTCCCTCTTGGACCGGGGTGATAGATGCTGATCATGGAAATAAGTGTAAAACTTTGCTAGGCTTGTTAGTGCCGTAGGGACATTATCCTATTAACCTCTTATGATCCTATGATCACAGGGGGCTGTAATCTCACTACACAGGCCAGTACAGTGCCAATAGCACATGGGCATGTACTAGCACCCAAAACCAATCACAGTCCTGTAGTGCTATCCACTTATTGTCATCAGAGGATAAAGTTTACAACATAAAGTGCCCCTTACCACAAGACCACTATCTCCACCTTCAGTAACATGCCTCCACAGGTGGTGATGTCAGCCATATTGTATTCCTTGTCACATGTGCAAATTAGGATGACTGTGATCCACTGTGCCCTCCCTCTTGTGCAGTGTACATGGAGATGTCTGATGCATAGTGTGACACAGTCATGCAGTGCTTGGGATTGTCTTTTACTGAAACTGTATGCACCACATTTGCTCTGTGTGACACTAAACTGTCACTATGTGCTCATAATGGGCCTATAGAGCTGAATTAGACATGGTTACCTCACCTGTGTTATCAGGTGTTATGCCCATCATTGTCTGAGTGCTGTTACACAGCTGTTGATTGAAGTAGTTTGGCCTAACTCTCATCCCTGGATCACAGTTGGTCTGCATGTTTCCTGATAATCTGGTTATGTAGCTTTCAGGATACCTGCAAGCATTGGCAGAGGTAAACTACATAGCCCCCAAGACTTATTCATGCAGCAAAACAATGCTTCAACAGGCTGAGCACATAGCACTGTTTTTGGTTGCATGTGGGTGGTGCTGGACATCATCAAACAAAACTGCAGTGAGAATCCTGCATCAGCTGAACACAGTAGAAACAGATGGATGTATGTGTGTATCACATGCACACTGTTCTTGGCTCTATATTTATATTTATTTATATATCTGCTGCCCATGGTGACTGTACATATTAACTGGTAGCAATGTGGAATTTCCCTCTACAGGAAATGGCAATATAAATGAGTTTTTAGATAAGTCTTCATTAGTATTATTCTTTTTAATTGGTTTTATCTAAAAAGCCACTTACTATATTTAAGACATGGTTTGAAAAAAATACTTAACTCATATTTTTATTAAAATAATGATATCTGACATAATTTGAGTAGTCTCCAGATCACACACAGTCTCTTAATTTTGCCAGCATGCTTTACCAGAAGTGCTTGTTTTATAAGTGTATTTCAAGAAATAAAATAATAGAAACATTTGACAAAATCTGTGGTGTGGGGCAGAGATCCATGCCCATAAATTCAGACAGTAAGCACTTGACAGGCACCTGCAAGAGTCCAGTATGATTAGATCTGGTCATATACAGTGGAGTGGCCAGAACAGGCAGGCAGATGGGAGAAGAAATACAAGTATGTTATTTGTCATGGGCATCCAACTAAATCCAAAAATGAATAACGGGGATTCGAATTTGGAGTATCCCCAGACCTGTGTGTTAGGACATACATGAATGGGTATGAGAGAGAACAGCATGGAGGGAGAAGGTGAGACAGAAAATTAAATATATACTATGCAGCACAGATGACAGGAAACACAGGATCCTGCTTCTCACTGGCGATTGCATGCCTTCTTCTCCAACACCATATTGTTTCTCAGAGAAACAAAAGAGGAATTGATATTGTGTAGTATAGTGTTACAGTCTTCACACAGCTGACGACCATGGCATCTAGTCCCCTCAGTATCAGAACTTGAAGTCTGTCTGTTTGGCTGAATTAAATTCCTCATTATAAACTGCAGTGCAGACTGAGAGATTACAGGACAAAACACACACACACACACACACACACACACACACACACACACACACACACACACACACACACACACACACACACACATACACACACACACACACACACACACACACACACACACACACACACACACACACACACACACACACACACACAACACACACACACACACACACACACACACACACACGTGCTAAAGTAAAATAATGTATGGATTGCTGGCTGTGTGGCATACCCACTAGTCAAAATGCAGTATCACAACGAACTCATTTGATTCCACTATTTTTACCTTTCAGTTATTCAAACTGATATTCAGTTTTAATACTTAGGACTCAAGTCTCATGTTGTGTAAATGATTTAGTATTAAATGGTATTTCATAACATTGCCTTGTATCAACTGCCTCATTCCACAATTAAATTCCCAGAGTAGTCTCAAATGTGTAATGCAAATACAGACATATACTGTATTTTTTAACAGGCAATGCATGGATTTCTTATCTTAACTGAAGAAGCAATTTCAAAGCAGATGTGATGCTGTAAGCCTTTTATGAAGTTCTGTGATTCGTGATGTGTAACACAAAAGCAGTGGTATTATAGTGCTAATTGCATTCAATGTCAGACTAAATGCTCAAGTATGCCTGACATTTGTATAGCTGTAAGTCATCTAACCTGCTTTCTAAAAGCTTCCCGATCCTCTGGGATTGGCCTTTACATTTCTAAAGGCAAAACTGAAAGAGAGAGAGAGAGAGTTTCTACAGCTCTCTGTCACTGCATGAAATAAAACATATAATTTTACAGCTTAGTATCTGCTATAACTGCACTGTATATACATAGTACCTCTTTTTTCAGTAGCAAATTAATCTTGCATTTGGCTGTGCTGATAGCTGATGTTTTCTGTTTTTCAAAATGAAAACAGCATTATTTGAAGAAGTGATTATCTTTAGAAAGAAGTTGATGCTGTTTGCCAGTTCAGGGACAGCACATGTGATTGTTTATGTTGGCCTATGTATTGCTTTTATACACAAACTGGTGGAACAACCCTCAGTTCCATTATGCCTAGTGTCAAACTGATTTTTGTGAGCAGAAAACAAACTGAGATAACCCTACCCGTGCATTGTGCCTGATGAACTATCACTGATACCTCTTAACTGTCCAGATTTTTGGAGAATGTCCAGATTTTGGACTCATATTTTGGTCTGTTCCTCATAAAATTTGTGTTTTTCTGGCAAATCACTGAGGATTGAAATTACTAGATAATGACACACATTTGATTTTCAGATTTTACATCCTTCAGAAAATGCATGCTAATACAAAGCCTGTTATTCTATCAAAAGTTCTAATTTAATAAGAGCAGTATTTAAAATCCATACCTATTTTGGGTCTTTGCCCTGCCATTATTTTAGGCTTTGTGCAGATTTTATGCAGTAAGAGGTTGAGAGGTATGGGATTCCTGGATTATGCACGATGCCCCTTTTACTATATGCCCATCTAACATATTCTTAAATTGCTTTCTTTTGAGAAACATGCAAGGCACTACTTTATAAAAGCATGTTACTCACGTCTGAATATCCTGCTTCTGACTCATTTAAGACCATTGCAGTCTTTTATATTGGGGATGCATTAAATCATTAAGTCTTAACAATTCAGTGGTGTCTATATGCAATCTGTGATAATTCATCTGAAAAAAAGGAAAAGTTTATGAACGGTTGCAAAGAAGACAAAACTTTCTAAAATTAAAACTCCTAAATTAAGACAAAATGCAAAAATAGCACTTATGGGATAGCCTCTTTTCTAAACAGATTTGGTCTCTCCTCAGTCACTGACACAGCTGTCCAGGGGCAGACAGCCATTATATGTATTTATTCCTCATTTGTGGTAAGTTTTTTTCTAATCCACATGTGAGTACACAGTGGTGCCACTAGATATTTATCTTACAGGTCCACAACAGCCCATATTTGCGTTGCAGATTACTACGTTAATTATGTATTTTTCTTCTGCAAACTGCCCCAGTCTTCTGGAAGAGATGCTATGCAATGGGAAGGACTATTGCCCATTCACCACAGAAAGGGGGGTAGCCATTGTTACTATTTTAAAGCCAAAACTAAGCATTCAGAACAAACAATCTAGCAGTTATAAAAAATCTAGTCTAACCTAATATTTAGTAAGTGAGAGATTGGTAGAAGACTTGTGTACTCAGGGTAGATGTGCTTCTAAATCTGATTTCATCTGCAGCATCAGATCATAAACAAGAGAATACTCTTTTATACTTACAATGACTGTAAGAATAAATCTGTTCCATTTAGCTTTTAAAGCCCAGCAGTCTGAAAAGGTAGTGCAGGCGCATTTGTGGTGTTCTGGTACTCTGAACTTTGACTCTAAAGTTGCTGCAAGAATTTGAATTCAGCTCCAAGTGGACCCCAGAACTGACATAGATCTATGCTCCATTTCTAGGGCAGCTGTAACATGCTTGTTTCTAGCTCTAAAGCTGCACTGGTGTGGTATCACTAAAGATGACTTTCTTCAAGTTCTGAGTCCAGACACTCATAAAAGGTGAAAACAATGATGGAAAACCAGTACTTACAACATTTTAAACTGCTTGGTCCCAAAGCAGAACAGCAAAGATAATGTTATTCATTTTAATAGCTCAGCTAAACTGATGTGAAGTACGAGATGGTGGAGTAACTCCATCATATTGGCTTTGACCTGTATATCTCATGAGAATTATTCCACCTGCAGTTCTGGGCTTTAGAGCTGAGTATAGCAAGTCCTACAACCGATGTCCAGTGCATCATATTGATTTAATGCAGACACTTATTAATAACTGTACATGCACTCAAATATATTTCATGTGTGTGTGTGTGTGTGTGTGTGTGTGTGTGTGTGTGTGTGTGTGTGTGTGTGTGTGTGTGTGTGTGTGGGTATCTTTTTTCAAAAATTCTAGGAGCTTTGCCTTCATTATTATAGCCTGCAAAAATAAGTTCTCTAATATAAAAATGTATACATGTGTTTGTGTGCATATGTGTGTGCACACTTTTCAACTGTACAGATTTTTGCAGAATGTCTAGATTTTGCCCTCATATTTTTGGTTTGTTTTTCATAAAATTGTGTTTTTCTGGCAAATTAGTGGTAAAGCATTAAAAACTGAAGTTAGAAAATAATGACAAACATTTGAGTTTCAGGATTTATATCCTTCAGAAAATCCATGCTAATGCAAACTCTGTTGTTCTGTCAACTTTCTAACTTTGTAAGAGCAATAGTTAAAAATTTTATTTATTTATCATTTGTTGACCGGGAAAGTCTGACTAGGTTCCACAGAGCCTGTTTTCAGCAGAGGCCCGGGGAGAGATGCTCCAGATGCATGTCTTTGGAATGTGGGAGGAAACCCACGCGAACACAGGGAGAACATGCAAACTCCACACAGAAGGCACCCCAGCCGAGAATCGAACCAGAGAACCTCTTGCTTTGAGGTGACAATGTTAACCACTGCACCACTGCTATTTTCAGGCCTTTGTCCCACTTTTATTTATGGCTTTGTCCAGATTTCTTGCTCTAAGAGGTTGAGAGGTATGTGGGTGTGTTTGCTGGTGCACATGTATATATGTGCAGCTATCTGTATATATCTATGTATTTACATCTTTATATGTATGTGTGTGGATATAGATACTAGTACAGATATAGATATCAATGCACATAGATGCACACACACACACACACACACACACACACACACACACACACACACACAAACACACACACACACAAGTGTGTTTGTGTGTGTGTGTGTGTGTGTGTGTGCGTGTGTGTGTGTGTGTGTATAGATAGATATATGAAATACTACATGAAAGTGGCAGGGCTAGCCACTCGATGGTGTAAAATATGGCTCTAGGTGATTCGATCATATTGACTAATGTCACCAAATGGGCATGGATAGTTACTGGTGATAAGTGGGTTGAGGACCTGGCCTACTCCAATGTACGCCAGGGACCCATGCTAATGGTGGGAAGGGTGTATGTGCCACTATTGCCAGTGTGTGCCCACCATAAAGTCCAGCAGCCCTGGGTCAATAAGCTACTGGCCAGACGGGCCGATGTCTGTTTGCCCAGCCTGGGTAACCTGGGATATCTCTGTTGAGTGAAAGCTGGATGTAAAACCAATCAACCTGCCAAACATGAACTAAGAATTGCTACATTTAATGTGGTTTCACTAATGGGAGCAGCTTGGAAGTGGATGACATGATAATACGGAGGAGGCTGGACATCCTATGTATCCAAGAGACAAGATGGAAAGGCAGTGTAGCAAAGCCACTTGGCTTGGGATCCAGAGTCTACTACTGAAGAGGTGGACAAGTTAGAAACGGTGTGGGAAGTGTGGTGAGAGAGGCTTCAGAAGGCAGTGAGGGATATCATCAGAATTAGTGACTCATGGCAGTCAGACTCCAGTGTAATGATAGGACAGTATTCATAATCTCAGCCTATACCCCACAGCAGGGTTGTGATAGCGAGAAAAAGAGTACATTCATACAGCAGTTGCAGGGCCTACTAGATAAAGCAGGACAAAATTAATTGGTGTTGATAATGGGTGACTTGAATGCACATGTTGGGACAGACAGAGCAGGATATGAGGACTGCCTGGTTCCACATGAATGGGGCAACAGGAATAAAGAAGGAGAGGCCATTCTAGACTTGCGTCTAGCAAATGGTTTGATAATAGCCAAAACACGGTTCAGAAAGAGAGACAGTCACAAGATCACATACAAGAGTGGCTAACATACAACTGAGGCAGACCTCCTCTTAGTGAGGAAAAGGCACTGGTGAAGAATCAATGATTGCAAAATCTTTCCCAGTGAAACAGTCAGCCCACAACATAAACCACTAGTTGCTACAATCAGCTGCAAGCAGTGGTCAGAGAAGGCTCTAAGGTCAACAGAGGCCAGGATGAAGACCTGGAAGTTGACTGGAGAGAAAATGCAATAGTTCAAGGAATTACTCAGGCATCTAGCACCCCAAGAAAAGGAGGACATTGGTGGAATTGAAGAAGAATAGCAGCACCTCAAAACAACATGTGTGAGAACTACAGAACAGATATGTGGCCAAGTCAGGTATGGAAATAAGGTACATGAGGAAAGCTGGTGGTGGAATGCAGAAGTCCAGGAAGTCATCAAAAGAAAGAAGGAGTGCAGGAAGAAGTGGAAGACAGAAAAGACTGACCAGTCTAGGAAGGATTACTGGTTGGCTAACAAAGAATCTAAGAAAGGAATTGCAATAGCAAAGAATAGGGCATCAGAGGCACTCTACCAACTTCTAGAAAGTGACTCATTAGGAGGCACAAAGAAACTATATCAGGTTGCAAGGCAAAGACAGAAAAATAAAGAAGATAGGCAGACACCCTTCATAAGGGATGCCAGCAACAACCTACTCACCAGTCCACAGGACATCAAAGGCAGATGGAAGGAGTATTTCCAGCAGCTTCTGAATGAAGAAAACCCCACATAAGCTGTACTGCCCCAGAAACAGCCTACAATGAGAGTGGAAGAGGAGTGTATACTAGAAGAAGTAAGAACAGCACTAAGGAAAATGAAGTCAGGGAAAGCAGCAGGCTCAGATGAGGTCACAGCAGATAGGATAAAGATGCTGGGAGAGATAGGGGAGAAATGGCTCCTGAGGGTACTCATAGCAGTGTGGAGAGAAAGTTATATCCCAGATGACTGGAAAATCAGCATACTTGTGGCAGTGAACAAGAACAAAGGGAGCATCCACAACTGTGGGCAGTACAGAGGAATCAAACTCCTATCACATTGCATGAAAGCTCTAGAGAAGGTGATTAATAAATGGATACACAGAGTAGTAGAATGTAAGATGGGAGATGAGCAGTTTGAATTCAGATCAGGATGCTGCACAACTGACCCAATGTTTGCAGTGAGACAGATAGTTGAGAAGAAGCTAGAGATGAGGAAAGAGTCCAACTGGGAATTCCTACACATGGAGAAAGCATATGACAAGGTCCCAAGAAAGCTGATCTGGGCAATACTGTGGTGGTTCAAAGTCCCAGAAACACTGGTAGAATTAGTGCAGGCTATGTACAAGGACTCAATGACTCAAGTTCGAACAATGTTTGGCCTCACAGAAGGGTTCCCAGTGAGAATGGGTATACACCAGGGTTCAGCTCTGAGCCCGCTACTGTTCATACTGGTGGTGGACTACATTAGCAAACAGGTTGGAGGGGACAGCTCAACAAAGTTGCTGTATGCAGATGATGTGCCATTATAGGTAGGATCTGAGCAAGAACTCCAGCAAAGTATAGAGCAATGGAATGCAAAGCTGAAGGCACATGGGATGAAACTAAGTACAGATAAAATAAAATAGTGTTAAGGGCAGCAAACTGAGGCAATCACAAGAAGCTGAGAATTGAGATAGAAAGGAAGATAATGGACAGGTAAATAGCTTTAAGTATCTGGGAGGGGTGGTTAAGGAGAAGGGCAGTCTGAATGAAGATGTCAAAGCTAGAAGCAGAGGCGCTGCAGCCAACTGGAATAGAGTGTTAGGTGTAGTCTATGATAGAAAAATGCCAAAGAAGCTGAAAAGTAAGGTATACAAGGCAGTGGTGTGACCAGCACTACTGTGTGGTACAGAAACCTGGGCAGTAAAGGCAGAGCAGATGAAGACGCTAGAGTTGATGGAAATGAAGTGCCTGAGAAGAGTGGTAGGATGCACTCTGTGGGACAGATGAAGAAATGAGGACATAAGAGCAGAAGCCAAAGTAGGCTGTGCCTCCCTGCACCACCTTAGTAATGGGTTCTAACTGTAACCCTAAAGCTGCCCCATACCTCATCCCTAACCCTATACCTTACCATCATAAAAGCCTTCCTGCAACACTGCCAGTACACAAGACACACTTGGACACATAAACATTCACTAACATCCACAAACAACACTATATCTATCCCCTAACCCGACTCTAACCGTAAAATACACAAACTTGCACAAAAACATACAACACCTATCCTTCAGTCATCCCTGACACTAACTCTAACTCACATAGATGTGCATAAACACTCTTACCCATCCAACCCCACTAGCCTGTCTCGACATTATACACCATCGACATTTCCACTGTTCACCTATCCATACTGTCGACATTAAACTGCACCGTTGTTTCAGTGTCAATGAATACAGGTTCAAGGTAAGTTGATTTTGATTATCTAATATAGACACACACACATATATATATATATATATATATATATATGTGTGTGTGTGTGTGTGTGTGTGTGTGTGTGCATATGTATATGTATGTTTATATATCTATATATATATATATATATATATATATATATACACACACACACACACACACACACACACACACACACACACACACACACACACACACACATATGTAAGTATATATAAAATATATTAAATGTGCATCTCACCCACATAAATATTTTACCACACCTTCATCCAGCTAATTTCTTAGGTTTTCAAGTAGTGTTCTACCCTCTGCTTGATTCCTCCTTTTTCATCTCTTTTCAGTATTTCCATTTCCACTCCTTAATTTGTTCAGAAAGTAGATGAACACACAAGTATACCAGCGATTTAGGGCTTCTACGTGACTTCTCCTTCTTGCCACTTCTTTACACTTGTGGTTCCACATATCCTCTGCTAAGTGTTCACACATCTGACATTCACTGTTTTTCCTTGAATTTCCTTATGGCTGCACCACAGTAGTACATGATGTGACTATGCTTTCTGCTGCAGCCACCAGCAAAATAGTTAAGTTTGTCTTGCACTGATTTCTCCTGATGTTTATCTTTAATAAGCTCTAGGCCTTATTAGGCAAACAAGGCAAACAGCAGCAGGCTGACTGTCCCTATGTTCACTGTGTTTCGGACTCCTATGATGAGTTCCTTAATGAGCCGCAAGGACAGAGCAAGGAATGTACCTGTTCTTCAGTTTTTTTATCATTTTCAGTGGTGCTAAGATGTGGGAACAGTGTAGAAGAGTGTGCAAGAGGAAAATAACTTTTCTAAGCTGTGATATTGATGGTATGTAGGCTCCTTTGCTACAGCAGATGTTTCTTTTTTGCTTACTCAATTAAATCAGAAAAGAGCTGCATGTAGCCAGAAAAGGTGAGTACTGGAATAGGTTACTGTTTCACTTTACTCAAATTTTATAATTGAAAGAAAAGACAGAATTAGAGTACTTCTCTAAGACCATCCTTGAGTTTAAAATGTAATATTTTCTTTAGTAGAATTTGCAAATTTAAAATGCTACATAATTAGCTTGCTATAACTTTATTTTTTTATAATTATTTTTGTGGAGGTGTTTAGTTTTTAGCTTCACCAAGCAAATTCCATCAGTGGGCACACTAAATTAATTCTTGATACACTGAACTTTTCTATTTTATTTAAACATTTTGCACTGTCTTTAGTAAAAATATATATTTTTTGCTAGAAACAATTTAATTAAATATGAAATATGGTACGAAATCGAATTGTTGCCCAGTTTTCCTATGACTGTAAACTCTCACTTCTGACTTTCTAAACAGAACATTGCGATACCCTTTCCCTTTGCCATCTTACTGCTAACTTCTGATTATTATGTTTTTGTTATTGTCCTTTCTGCAAATTCTCTACTTTATTTATATTACCTGCTTTGCCTTCCTATTCCCTTTCCCTTTATGTAGTAATGTCTTCATCAGCATTGTACTCCTGCTTTTTCTTCCCTTCTAGTGTACACCTTTATCTATATTCCTTTTTAAATTTCCCTTTCCTTATTTTATACAATTCAAAGTACCATAAAAGGCCCCATTTTTTGATGCTCTTTCTGCAGCCGCCAAATAAATAGCTTCTTTCCTTCCTCTAATAATACCTTTTTTTGCTGCGAACCCCTTTTCCATATTTTCACTTCCTTCTCCAAAAAGGCAGGGTAAGACATTATTATCAGGAAACACAACATCTAATATTTTCCCACTTTCAGTGTTCCAGATCTGTTATCCACTATATATTCAAATACAGTGTATAGTTTGCCTCTGCTGTGTGCCTACTTCTTCCAAGATTTTCATAATTTTGTGAATCAAATATTTCTTTCCCAGTTTTGACATTTGACCTCCATTTACTTCCTGTATTATACCTATTAATTTTTAGTATTTCAGAATTAAAGTATTCCTCCACAAGATCAACAATTTACTTGAAAAATGCTAGAGTCTTTTCATAGTTTTGTCTGTTCTTCCAATATGGTAATACATATTTCATATTTAATTCTTCAACCCAGCATCTTCACCAGATCTTCATACATGTCAAGAAAAGCATACCAGAGATGCTTCTTAATATCTCATTCATGCACTAAAC
>NC_056742.1:70343148-70385648 GCF_019279795.1 Protopterus annectens
GAGCCACATGCTCCAGTGAATTAAACCTCAGCACAACAATAAACAGGACATGCTGGAGGCATAGATTCCTGTCCCAGAGACTTCCCTCGCTCTGGAATAGAATCCCAGTTTATGTTAGGCAGAGCCCCACTCTGACTCTCTTTAAGAGAAATTTTGATGAGTGGATGGGAAATCGTAAATTTACCCCTGGGATCACTTCAGTGGCCCTGCTAGACAGAGGCCCAGGAAACTAATTTAAAAGGGAGGTGAAAGCCAACACATTCTGGCTAGGCTTATAAAGGCCCTTGGGCAGATAGCCAAGTACCTACCTATGAACCTATGAACATGTATAAATTAATAAAGTAGTTCTCAACTTTCCAAAAGTCATGAGAAAAAAGTAACAAACTAAGAAAAAAGAGCATGATGCAAGGCTGGGATGAAACTTTTTGTATTGCCAAATAAGGCGCTGACCTCCTGCTGGAAATATTTTCTAATTATATAACTATAAGGTTGCTTTAACATGTTTCTGTTGTCTAGTTCAAAACCTCTGCCTTTGAGCACATCTCCTTTTGTTCTTTGCTTTTTATGTTTTTCTAGTAACAACTTGAATTATACAGCCTTGAGCAACATCTTATAACGGTTACGTTTTTCAGCGAGGGGACTGTGAGAATAACTTGCTCACATTCCAGTGTTTGGCATTGCAATATGCCAGTATTTCCTGTCCTTGGATAACAGTTATTAACTTGAGATTATAAAACTGTTAAACTAATTGTTACTTATTGTTTTTTACCACAACTCTCTCAAGTGTTAATTTTTGTGCAAATCTGCTTTGTTTGAACAATATGTTTTCAGTAGATAAAACATTCTGCCTGGTGAAGCTTTCCAGCTTTAAGTTGTGCCCTTTACCTGTATATATATCTATATCTATATCTATATCTATATATTTATATCTATATCTTTATCGATAAGCCTTTACACATAATATATAACACACACACAGACAGACACAGACACACCATTGATATCACAATTATGAACTTTACCATTAAAGCAGTCAATAACATCTCAGAATCACTTAAAGGAAAATGCTACCTTGGAACTCAAAAACTACATTTTTATATTGTATCTTTGTCGTCTGAACTACGTTTCTTTTGTTGTCCAATTCACTATTGGTGCTTCTTAAAAAAATTGAATATCTTTCCACAAAATGGCTGACATTGAACCTGCTATATTAAAGCAATCTGGTTTGAGTACTTTCTTGATCCTTCCCAGAATTTATTTTAAGTCATCTTTATATGAGTCATGCTAGCCATAAAGAAGAGATGTTATCTTCCTTGACCATTGAGATAGAAAGGCAGCACAATAAGTCATAGGCAACTTAGCACTCCTGCTCCAGAGGGTGTGTTACATTTTTTTTGCACTGAATGACTATCATATATATTTTGTAAAAACTTGTTTTAAGCAATTTTTCAGCCAAAGAAAGTATGTAAATTTCAGCCTTTTGAGAGGATTATCATTTTATAGTTATATGCTGTGAGCTGGCGGCCACGGTAGTGCAGCGGTTAGCATTGTTGCCTCACAGCAAGAGGTTCTATGGTTCAAATCTCAGCTGGGGTGCCTTCTGTGAGGAGTCTGCATGTCCTCAATGTGGTTGCGTGGGTTTCCTCTGGGTGCACCGGTTTCCTCCCACATCCCAAAGACATGCTGTAAGTGGACTGGACACTCTAAATTGGCCATAGGTGTGAGTGAGTGTGTGCCTTCCGTGGAAGGTTGGGTGCTGGGCTGGCAACTCAACATCATAAAACTCTACTGCCAATTATGAGTGGACAGGTGATCCACTGTGGTGACCCCTAACTGGGAAAAGCCGAAAGAAGAAGAAGTCATATGCTGTGAGCATTGACAGACCCTCTCTCACACACTTCCTCTGGTGTCAAAATTGCCGCTGCAATTCAAGAGCTGTCAATTCAAAGAACTGGTTCTTCTACTCACAAGTGTCTGCTGTAGTAAGAAGATGAGATGTTCGTTCTTTTTTTTTCTTTCTTTTATGTTACCCTAAATATTGGAAAAATGTGCTATATATACTTGCTGTTTTTGATGGAAAGTATTTTGCAAGTACAGTACAGAAAATGTACTACTATCTGTATACAAGTGCCTTCATACATTACATTTTCCCATTTTTGTTGCATTGCTACGTCTTCTTTTGTTATATTGCAGCATACTAACACTTCATCAAAATCATAATCCTTGAGAATGACAGATCAGCATTTCTGTGTGTTTGACCAATGCTATTTTCTATAAAACCATTGCAGTTACAGAAAATGCCATTTGGAAGTGGATTACTTTGCAAAAATATGAATAAAAAATATTTGCCATTTAACATTAACCCCCAGAAAAGAATTGCCCATATCAGGACTAGTCTGCAAAAAGAAAGACAAGTGATAACTCTGTCAACAAAGTATACAAATATTGTTTCTCTCCCTCTCTGCAACAAAGACAGTGGAAAACAGTTTCACAACATGCTACCTTTTTTAAAAGTAAATAATAGCCTGTTGACATTAGTAGAATTAATGGTCTGTATAAGACTGTGGGCAGTTCCTTACAAAGCAAACTACAGATTTCTCTCTGTGATAAATTCCTCTCAAAGAATGGAAATTAAAGTTTTTTTTTTAAACTATAGGAAGGTATCTGGTACATAAACAATATTGGAACGATATTGTAGGAAGAAAAGAAATCTACATGTTGAGTTAAACTGTTGGAGAGGGTAGACTTTTTTGACTGCTGAAGATCATCGATTTCTATTTCAAAGTTTAGACTCTAAAGAGAAAATCTTAATAAGAATGTCATGTATGGCCAGTGAAAAGATATTATTAAGTCTAATTCACCAATTTCTTTAAGGAGTAATTTAGTATAAAAAGCACCTTAGTAACCTTTCATCAAAAACATCTAGTACAGAAAATATAAAACAATGCTCAATCAGGTATTAGAATATTTTGCTAATGCTCTAGCCAATTTTGTGTTCCTTATATTAAATATAAATGCTCTAACTGAATTTCTATTCCTTATATTAAGTATATATGTATGCCATCATCATCATCAACCCCCTTTTTTCCATTTTCTACATGGGGTTGAGGTGTCATGCAAACTAGTGTCACCATCTTTCTTCATTCAATGTCACTCTCCTACCTTCTTCAACAGTCGTGCTTGACTGTCTCAGGTCTTCTGTCACATAATCCATCCATCTCTTTGCTGGATACTGTCATTTCCTCTTGCCTTCTTCCTTTCTGTCCCAAAATCTTCTTCACCTAATTGTCCTCTGCTTTCCTGCACATTTGCCCAAACCACTGTACCATACCTCTCAACCTGGAAACATCAAAAATCTGGACAAGGCTCATGTATACCCTGATAAACATAAAATTTGCATACATAATTATGTAACCACGCTCCCTCCAATGGGATTGTGGGATACCAACTTTCAAATGCAAACTGTAGAACAGACAACCAATGTCCCATTACCTTTGTAACAAACAACTCTCTCGCTACCAAAGGTGAATCCTAAAATTGCTTACAACAAGAAAGTAGGTTAGATTCACCACCACCAGCTTGCTAAAACGTAACTTTTATTTCCAATATAGCTATTCAGCTAAGGCTGTGGTAGAAATAAGATGAAATAAAATAAAGCAAGATAAAATGGACATCAATCTCAAACATGTGTTCTTTGATACACCTTCCTTGTATAATACAGCACACTTGTTAGACAGAGTGCATTTTAAATGTATTGTTTAAACATTTTTCAGAAGGCAATTAAACAAAATGCATGAACCAATAATGACAAAACTGCCCAATTCAGAACATTTCCATTGCTTTTAATTTTGGAAAGTTGCTAGAATAAAATGCTGTGTTACCACCATACATTTCACTACCAAGACTTGAACTCAGGGACCTGTGCACTACAGTCAGAGCAACATATCACTATGCCAAATTAGCACTTTCCTAAAAAATAGGAAGACTGAAACTTAAATGGCTATCATTTAGTGAATTGAGTTCTCACTTCTCATCTTAGCTCTCTCTCAAAGTCTTAGCACAAAAAACCTGAACAAAGCAAATAATGGGGGAATATAGCCACAACATAGGGTCACATTTCAAACACTTATAAACTAAAGAAATTGCTAGAATAAAATGTTTTGTGTTACCATTTATTTTCTGAAGAATATGAAGTCTGAAATTCAAATCCCTGTCATTATTTAGTGAATTCAATCCTTCAGTGATTTGCCACAAAAATCCTGGAAACCACAGATTTTATGAGGAACAGATGAAAAATATGAGGCATAAATTCACAAATGGTGGTAGCTAGGGACTTTAGGCTCTTTGTACCTTGTACCAAGGTACAGGGTTTGAGCCTGAGTACCTCTAGCTATCAGGTATATTAAACTGGGGGCATTCACTCAGACACACACACACACACACACACACACACACACACACACACACACACACACACACACACAATTTTCTAGGACAGGTTACTTATATCTCCCCAGAACCAACATCCTATAGCTTATTATATGGTAATGCTTCCACCAACTATACAACTAGCACATAAAAACATGACTACTGTTTAACCACAAAAAAGGCTACCTGCAAATATCTGCATGCTACCCTTAGCTTGAGAATGAATGCTTTGAAATGTAAAAATAAACAGTTACCTGTGCAAAATTCCAGTGAGCACAACCCTAAACTGAAAAAAAAAATTGAAAAGAAAAAGAAATACCAGCCACAGCAGTTTAAAATGAATAAGCACACACTTTACTTGAAATAAATAAAATGAAGCATTGCTCTTGCTAAAGACAAACACACAGGTAGTGTTAAGCTTCTACAACGAAAACATAATATAAATGTATTTAAAGACAGACAGATAGCATAAAAAATAAATATATCTAGTAGTGTATCTGAACCTGCCTTTTTGTTTAGAAAAAATAAATATTCTGATTTTCTACCTACATTTGACTTAGAAATCAAAAATGTAGCTACATAATTCCTAAAGGCAAGATGGAATTTAAATTAAGCTCTGTCCAAAAATGTAATCCAATGTACAACCCAAAGTCAGGCAATATTTCTTTGATAAGTGCATTTCTGTCTCTTTTCAGGAATCTATGACAATATTTTCATTTAGTTTGAAATTTGGATAATGCTTTTTTGATTCTGACAATTTCATTACTGGATGAAGAAGGTAGAGTCCTAAATGGTAGTACCCATATAAACAAACAAATTTCTTGACTTGGTAATGTTGCAAATGTGTGGTCATTTATGAAGCCAGATTAGCTTCAAACAGTTTTCATGCATTCTCAGTGAAAGCAGTGACATAACACAGCACTATTCGTGTTCTTTGTATCTGTACATATACATTTTACGTTACGCAAGACTCAAAACAATCTGATCCTCTTATGAAAAATAAGAATTACATTTGTTTTTAGCTTAACACGTCTTATTCATGATAGAATACAGAAGAAAAAAGCATAGTGACGCAAAACTGCAGGAATATCTACAGGGCTTTATCTTCACACATCCATGATCACAATGTAATCAAACAATGCACACAATCATATGACAACATAACCCCGCCACTACTATTATGCATGCACTATTCAAAAAAATCACATAAATTCCGGACAGGACTGCCTAATGTTCACCCATTTATTCGTACAGTTTTCTCAGTGAATAATAATAATAATAATGTGATTTTCTGCTTTCTCTTCTTGCAGTTGTTGCTCCTCTGCCATCCCTGATCCCTCCTTATACAACACAAACATACTCCTTACACAACACAAACATATATGCACCTGTGAGTGAACACTTGCACTGTCCTTTCCGCTCTGCAGTAAACCCAAGTGCAGCCACCAAAATAAACATCCTTGCAGAATAAGTAGACTTCCTACTCACAAAAAAATAAAATAACTTGAGTGCCAGAATAACGCTCTGCAGTACCCAAATAGACTGACTTTTTAAAGATGGTGGATGCTTGGCATTTTTACACCAGCTGTCCTTATAACGCAACCAGTAAATGTACTCATTTTCATGTCAATAAGTATGTTTTACATATAACTTTAATTAAACATCGTTTACCTAAAAAGAGGACTAGAGTAAATAGTAGGAAGTATGAACGTGTACCTACTACCAACAACATCACCAGGACTTCCCAAGTTCCCGCTCGCTCTGCAGTACCCACAGGACTCAAGAGTGAGTCAGCTGGCCCTTGAGCTCACTTCCCGCTCGCAAGTGCAATTCAAAAGTTAGTGAGTCAACTGGCCCTTGAGCACAATTCTGACAGGCTGGTAGCCTCGACGGAGCTGATGTCATCGCCCATGTGATGACATCAACTCAGAAAACATGAGAAAAAAAAGCTGGGAAAAATTGGAAATGCAGGGGTACCACTCGGGAACTGTGTCAACCCATTATTTGGATCCTAAAACTCGTTAAAAACTGAGTAATTTGGTACGGTTGAGAGGTATGCACTGTACTCTGTTCTCTTTGATCTTCTCTGCAATTGGAGCTACTTTGGCTTTTGCTCTGAAGTCCTCATTTCTTTGTCTGTCCCGCAATGTGCATCCTATCACCCCATCTCAGGCACTTCATCTCCATCACCTCTAGCTTCTTAAACTGCTCTGCATATACTGCACATGTTTCTGTACCATACAGTAGAACTGGTTGCACCACTGTTTTGTACGCCTTACTTTTCAGCTTATTTGGCATTCTTCTGTCATACATTACTCCTGACACTCTCTGCCAGTTGGCTGCAGCCTCTCTGATTCCAGCTTTGATCTCCTCATTCAGATTTCAATTCTCCTTAACCCCCCCCCCCAGGTATGTGAAGCTGTTAACCTGTTCCACTATGTTCACTTCTAGCTCAGTTCTCAGCTTCTTCTGATTTCCTCAATTTTCTGCCATTACAGTTGTCTTATCTGTATGCAGTTTCATCCCACATGCCTTCAGTTTTGCATTCCATTCACCTATTCCTTGCTGAAGTTCTTGCTCAGAGTCTGCCTGTAATGCCATATCATTTGCATACCCCCCAACCTGTTTGCTAATGTAGTCCATCAACAGTATGAGTAGCAGTGGGCTCAGAGTTGAACCCTGATGCATATCCACTCCACTGGGGACCCTTCTGTAAGACTGAACATTAGTTAATACTTGAGTTATTGGGTCCTTCTACATAGGGCCTACTAATTCCACTAGTGTCTCTGGTACTTCAAACCAGCGCAGGACTATCAAAATCAGCTGTCTTGGGACCTTGTCATATGCTTTCTCCAAGCCTAGGAATGCCCAGTTGCATTCTTTCCTCATCTCTAATTTCTTCTCAGCTATCTGTCTTACTACAATCATTGGGCCAGTTGTGCTGCAGCCTGATCTGAATCCAAACTGCTCATCTCCCATCTTACTTCCTACTACTTTACATATTCTTTTATCAGTCACCCTCTCAAGAAGTTTCATGCAGTATGATAGGAGTCTGATGTCTCTATACACAGTTGTGGATGACCCCTTTGTTCTAGTACACTAGCACCTATATGCTTATTCTCCAGTCATCTGGACACTCCTTTCAATCCATACTGCTATGAGCACCCTCAGGAGGCATTTCTCTCCTGTCTCGCTGAACATCCTGATCATATCTGCCTTGACGTCATATGAGCCTGCTACTTTCCCTGACTACATTTTCCTTAGTGCTGTCCTTACTTCTTCTAGGATGGGCTCCTCATTTTCTTTCATCATATGCTGTATCTGGGGCAGTACAGCTTCTGTGGGCTTTTCTTCAATTTAGAACTTACTGAAAGTATTCCTTCCATCTGCCTTTGATTTCCTGTGGGCTGGTGAGCAGGTTGTTGCTGACATCAGTTATGAAGGGTGTCTGACTATCTTCTTTATCTTTCTGCCTTTGTCTTGCAACCTGGTTCTTTATGCCATCTACTGAGTCACTTTCCAGAAATTGGTAGAAGGCCTCTGATGCCTTGTTCTTTGCTACTGGAACTCATTTCTTAGCCTCTATGTTAACCAACCAGTATTTCTTATTAGCCTGGTCCGTCTTTTGCATCTTCCACTTGTTCTGCACGCCTCCTTCAGATATCTCATTTTCATTCCATTACAAATATCTGAATCAGTCTTTTTTTACCACTAGTGCTCTCACACCTGTGATGGTAGTAGTGTTTACCCTGGTGGCCCATGCACCATGGATCATGTTGTCAAAGCAACCCCACCATAATCACAATGTACGCATACATTCAGATACCCATGTGTGCATGCTCACACACCACACACACACACACACACACACACACACACACACACACACACACACACCCACACACACAAATGCACATTTTCATTGAACTTCACTGAACTTATCTTCACTGCAATGACTTTCACTGGAGTCAATAGGTGACTGCCCTTTTTTTATAGTGTTAAAGTTTTCCTTGGTGGCCCATGCACCATGGATCATGTTGTCAAAGCAACCCCACCATAATCACAATGTACGCATACATTCAGATACCCATGTGTGCATGCGCACACACCACACACACACACACACACACACACACACACACACACACACACACACACACACACACTCACACACTCACACACTCACACACTCACACACACACTCACACACACACACACACACAAATGCACATTTTCATTGAACTTCACTGAACTTATCTTCACTGCACTGACTTTCACTGGACTCAAAAGGTGACTGCCCTCTTTTTATAGTGTTAAGGTTTTCCTCCACCCATGGTAATTTACGAAGAAGAAATTGGGAGATACAGGCATTTCTGTGATTGAGCACATGGCTAATTAAAATTAGCCCCTCCCAGACTGCCTAATCACCATGCAACTTGGCTAGTGAGACTGTCCTTGAAGCAGATGCTCCCACTAGCAGGAAATCTCACTAGTGGGGTGGTCTATCAAACAAAAATGATTACTTTGAGGGGGAAGCTGCTGGTGGCAAGGCTTCATACTTGTGGCAATCCTTTCTGAATTCCAGGGTTTATGCATTGCTTCACTGTTTGATATTTTTGCTGTTGTACTAGTTATCTGTTATTACCATGACTGGTGAGACTGAAAAGCCTTTTGGCTGAGCTCCATCACCTGCTTAACAAATCTAAGTTAAATCAAATAAGCTAAACTGCTAACAGTGTTTAAAAAGATTGCCTCTTCTTTTCTGGTATAAAGTATTCTTAAGATTATACATGCTGACTACAGCATAAATATTGAAACAACAAGGCTTATTAACAATTGTACTTCATTTGCATCATAGTTATTGATCTACTTGTGGCATGGTTGTAGTATTATGTATAATATGTTCTATTCAATACTAGTTGTGTATGGGAAAAAAAACAGTTATGCATTTATCTCAGTGTTATCTCCTGTATTGGAGATTTTCTCATTGGGTCTTTCCTAAACGTGTATCTCACTCAATGAGGCAAACCCAGTAAACTAAACATAAATACAGATAGTAGTAATAATAATATCACATATCTCATTTCACAATACATTTATTTATCTAATAACCTTTGCTGGTATTATTTAGAGTCTAGTAAAATATAATATACAAATAATCACTTTATAATTTACCTATATAAAACTTTATGAAATCAAACAGATTTATATATTTTCTTCATTGAGTTAGCAATTAACAAAAACTGTGTACCTGCTATGCCAGAAAATGTCCTTAATATATATTCACATGAAGCAAGACTTTGATATGTCTATAATACTCCTGCCAGGCCTTCACATTTAGTCATATTTTGCAGAAAAGGGATGCCCCTGGTGAACCAAGAACAAGGATTTAGATAACTATTCTGGGGTGCAGTGTGCCTTTTGTAGAGCAGCTACTACAGTCTACACACAGTGCACTAAAATACTTCAGAGAGCAAATGCAGTACCAACATTTAAAAGCCAGTAGCGCACTGAAGATTGATCAAGATCTGCCAGTTGTGCCCCCTAACACTTTGTGACTGGGGCATCTGCCCCCGTCTCCCTACCTTAGCTATGCTACTGACCTAGAACATGTTTTATAGCATAAGACAGTTTACTGACTGCCAATACAGGCCTCTGACAAGTTACCAGTCCTCTCCCTTTTCCTTGTCATCTACTCTGGAGTGATTGTCTGGAATACCCAATTGGCCTGATATGAGAATGATATGGAAAAGGCCCATCACTCATGGTCTAATGAAAGTTAAGGTAATTTTACCTGATATTTCCCCTGCTGGTACTGTGCTTGTGCAGTGCCACAGACCAGGCTTTCAACCTATCCACATGCCCATGCACTTGCCCATACAGACATAAACCCTCTCAGCGACTTGCTGGCAAGTTACCAATATTTCCTGTAAGTTGCAAAGCCTCTAGTCTCTGCAGTGGTCAACTGCACTACAGAAGTAGCATACTATACTCTGCTTTAGATTGTTAGAGTGAGGCTAATGCTAATTTCTCCTACCCTACTGCACGGTCCTCCATTATGAAGAATGTTACTTAAGCCATATTCAGGAGCACCTTTCATAGCAAAAAAAAAAAAAAAAGCCTGCACAAATGACTAGCTACCTTCCTGCTGTTTGATGATTTATTAATGACGTACTGACCTGCTGATCTCTCATTACTTATGTATAGACATCATCTCATTGTATGGGGAAACGTGTTTCTATAATGGTTAATATTTTACTTGTCTAAAGAAAATGTTTTTAAATGTGTGTTGTGATCTGCACTAAATAATTGTAGCGCATTGGTACTGTCATGCTTTTCTTCTTTATTGTACCTTTTATCCTCATGGTAATTTCTTTAAAGGTTAGCTCTGATCAGCAAATACAGACAATTACAAAATAAAATTCTTTACTAGCAGTGGATTCTCAATGCCCTCTAATTTGATGGTGTGAGTCTGAGCTAATGCACATATGCATGCTTGCATGAATATCCACTGAGATTACTTTGAATGTATATATGCACTTCAACTTACCACTTTTGTTGTGAAAATGGATAAACTATGTATTTGTGTTGTGCTTCCTTATGTCAAAGGTATGAGCTTAGGTGTTACAAGTAATAGCTCTGTTGAGCCAACAATGAATAAAAATACTCTCAATTCAAGATTATATAATACACCACTAACATACTTTCTCTCCTTCTGTTTTTCTTAGGAAAAGACTGGTATTTGATGTGGATTGACCTTGTGGTCACAGATGTAAATGACAATGCCCCAGAGTGGCTCATGTCCCCTGTTCCTTTCCTAGCTGCAGTGTCTACTGATGCCCCTGAAGGCACCAGTGTCTACAGACTATTAGCTCAAGACAGGGATGAGGGGATCAATGGACAGTTACAGTACTTCCTTATAGAAGGTAAGAAAACATTTGCATCATGCAATGATTACATTTCAGAAAACCTGCATGTGGGCATAGATTCAATGACTTATGAAGTATTTTTTGACTAAATGCAATGTTAATGATGGATAGTAAGCAGCATTAAGAACGATACATATGTAGTGCATAACTGATGTATCAAGAAGAGACTACGAGAGCTGACCTGAGAGTATGTGATACAGAACTGGTGGACGGGGGTGTTAACAAGGCAACTTTGTCCCAGAGTAGGACTGTAAATAATATGTAGCATATTAAGGAAAACCCTGGTGAGTCACAGCCACTACTTCTGCTTGTGGTAACCCACTGCCACGGTTGCTTCCCCTGGTAACTCATTGTCATTTTTTTTGCTGCCCTTGTTAACTCACTGCCTCTTAAACTTACATATACAATGTGTTTTTATGTGTGTGTGTGTGTGTGTGTGTGTGTGTGCATATATATATTTATATATATATATATATATATATATATATATATATATATATATATATATATATATGTGTGTGTGTGTGTGTGTGTGTGTACACATACACACACACACACACACACACACACACACACACACACACACACACACACACACACACACACACACACACACGTGATGCTGAGACTGGATAGCTATTTCAGAATGTTTATTACAGCCAGTAATAAACAGTTTGTATTGACTATTTGGTCTTAGCATCTAAAGCATGAAAAAAAGAGGGGGAAGTTGAAAAGTGGTTGTGATTAATAAATACTTTGGCCTGGTCAGTTATTTAGACCATGAAAATTTTTAACTACAGAGCATTTCTGTCTCAGGTTTTGTGTGTGTTTGTGTGAGTGTATGTTGTGTGAGGTGCAGGAACAATTAGTAGCATTCTAACTTACTATAAGCTTCTGCTAGTAAAGCACATCTATTACAGATCTCCCGGAGAAATGAAGCCCTAAAATCAAACCCCTTTTCCTCATTTTTTGTCACATGACCAAGTGACAATATCAGTATTCTTAGATTTTTAACGTCTGTGTTATAACACATTTGGCAACTCATCACAGACCTAAACACGTATGACTTTTTCTCTTTTAATGAATTATTATATAAAAACATTTTCACTCGTTATAGAATCTTACCACATTCAGTTCACGTTCTTCTTCATTTCTGTTCTGTTTAGCATTCTGGAAGACAGATTTCATGTTCTGCACATTTAGCATAAACTCCTCTGGTACATGTTGAGCCGTCTCTGGGGAATATGTGTCCTAAATAATTCTTTTGTTATTTCTTAATAATGCAGACTGATTAGCATTTGCTTTTGGCTCTGTGTGCGTTTTGTAGGTAAGCCATACAAGATTATTCTGAGCTGAAGAGGTAAAGGTGATGATCACTGTACCACACTGTTCTGAGATACAAAATTGTTTAATTGATTTACATGCACCTCTATTTTACACCACTGGTCTCATATGGGCATTTAAGTAATTTTAAATCAAGGATTATGTATTAAGCAACCTTAAAGTTATTTTACCAACCATCAAGAATTGTTTGTTTATCTGTATTTTCTTTTACAGATTTCACCTATATTTCAAGTTATTAGCATTTACAATTTCTGATTAGGTACTTATAGCATTAACCTGCCATATACCACATCTTAGCTATATTTCATAATCTGAAATGGCAATTATTAAAGCATACATTTGTGAATTAAATAAAAATGTACGGTATTATAAATTTGTTGAAAAATACACCTAAGTATGAAAACACACTTTGCAAATAGACATTTCCCATTCTACAAGATGCAACACTGTCAGATCAGATTATAGAAAGGAGTGGCTGCAGGAAGCAAAATCTCCATGTGGTGGGATTTGAGGCTTTTCCTACCTTGAAAAACATTAACATCAAATTTCACTGGAATAAATGTTTTTACTTAGAATATATATATATATATATATATATATATATATATATATATATATATATATGTATATATATATATATATATATATATATATGTGTGTGTGTGTATGTGTGTGTGTGTGTGTGTGTCTGTGTGTGTGTCTGTGTGTGTATTTAGATATAGATACATATCTATCTATCTATGTATATGTATGTATGTATTCTACATGAACGGATGAAAGATTGATGTTGAAAATGTTGTCGCATAAACTTCATCAGTCTACTGTGCATGTTGTGAGAAATAACCTAAAAATCAAGTGTTTTTATGGAGGAGTCAATCATGCCTCCACACCCCCCATGTTGGGGCTGTGCCCCACTCCCCTGCTAATTATATATACTAATTCATAGCTCACACAATCCCTAGGAAAGGGCATATTCCTCTACCTGAGGATTGTTGATCTCACACACCTGTTGACTGTCTGTTTCTGTCAACTGAAGTGTGTCAACCTAAACAGATGTCTGCTTTTGAACATTTTGCTCAAAAGTACTATACTAAACAACATATATATTTTATTCCAACTTCACACTCAGATTACAACTATTGTGGATTCAGCATGCATTGTGCACACTGGAAATACTTCACAGAGTGACCCACAAATACTTCTACTCTTCACATTTTATTTAACCAATACAACAGGTTCACCCTGTATCTGGAATTTGTATCCTTTATGTATAGCTTATTCATTATGGTTTCCTTATTCCCATAATATCATCTCTATTTCTTAACATACATAGCTCCTTTTATTTGTGTATATGTCCTACATCATACATCCACAAAAGTAAAATAAAGTACAAACTATTTATAAAGGATCATTCTCTATTCATGCTGCATATTATTTATGATTTATTCCTTATCATTACAATATTTTGATGTTGCCTATAAAACAAATTGACAAGTTAATATTCTTCTGTTCAGCATTAATGTCCATTTCATATAGTTTCCTGCTGTTAATTCCCTATTCCTTGCATCTTACCTACAGTGTTAATTGCATTTTTGTAGCAACCTATTACAATGCAAAAAATTAAAAAAGAAAATGACAAAGAAAGACTATTTAGGAAGCACTAAATATACTATTAATCTTGTTTTTTTTCCCTTTTCCTCTATTCTTTCTTCCCTTGCTTCAATGGCAATCTTCCTCACCCTCACTCCACTCTATTTTCCTTCCTTGTTATTCCATTTTTCCAGTTTTTGCTGTTCACCAATTTCTTTACTTCTATCCAAGTATTGTACCTCAAACATCCACTCCTAATAAATCTTTGCTTTTTTCTGTTCTTGAACTTCTCCTGTCAAAATTCTTCTAGCAACATTTTTTAGTTCATTTATTTCTCATTTTCATTTTTGCTCCTCCCTTTATTCTTGTATCCTTTCATATATGCTGGCTGTCAAGCCTTTATCACTTGGGTTCCCTTCTCTCATTTCTTTTAATCATTGTATCTATTCTGGACGGTTATCTTTCTTTTTCCTTTACCACTTGAACATTCTTGTATGTTCTGCAAGATATCTGAACCCTTTCACTTGCTTCCTCCCAGTTCAACAACCCATTTTCTCCTACTAATTGGATTAATAGTTTAGTATAGTTCCCATCCATCTCCATCTCCATGTTGTTGTCCAGTTTCTCTCATTGTTTAACTTACCTTCAATTGGTAAAATATTTTGCTTCCACTTGTTTAGTTCTGTCATTATAAATATTCAACTTGTTTTCCTGCTGAGTGCTTCTTTTAAAGGTTGCCCTAACCTTTTAGCACCTCTTCTCCAAAATATCTTCAATAAGTCTTCTTTCTTTTCATCCAGGTATTTTCCCATATCATCTATTTCCTCGTAGCTAAAAATGTACCTTCCTGACACCTTATCAAAAATGTAACTTGTATTGCTTTCAAATATTGGCTTACTGTATATCTGGTACTCCCTGGCCTCATTCTTTCTTTCTTTGGTATGGTTACTTTTTCCCAAATTACCCTCGTTGTTTCTCCCATACAAAGAAAATCTCTTATCCAATTTTGTATCTTGCTGAAAAGAATCTGTGGTAGAGTGTTCAAAATGATTGGCCTAAACACAGCAAATGTGAAATGAAATGTCAATATATGACCTGCACACTCTGATCTAATTCTAGTCCTAGGAGAGTTTCCACTTTTGAAGGTTTAACTTTATTTTCTACATAATGGTTTCATATGAATTCTGCGTTCATTTGTCATAGCTGTCATATCCATAAATATTTCAGCTCATCATCTTTTCAAAGCTCTGGATATATTTTTTCCATTTCATTTTCTTCAGTTAGGTTTATCCTGATTGCTTTGGTTTTACTGTTATTTATCCCACAAATTACATTTTCCCTAATATATACAATAACAGAAATATTTTTTTAAATCTTCTAGCATAAATAATATATCATCTGCAAATAATAGCATATTCAATTCCTTCCTTCCCCATTTAAAACCCCCAAAACTTGCTAACCTAACAGCTGATGCCAACGATTCCAAATAAAGTGCAAATATTAAGTGTGGTACTGGACATCTATGCCTCATTCCTCTTGTTAAATTAATATAATCCGAGGAGAATGCAAATAACTTCACTTGAAGCATTGTGCTTTGATAAATTTCTTCTATTTCATTTTCTCTAGAAGCACAAATAAAATGACCATTCTATTGTATTTAAGGCTTTTCTGCAAGTAAAGACATGAATGCCACCTTCTCCTTTTTTGTTTCTTGGATTATCATTAAAGTTCATATGATGTTATCAAATACCCTTCTTCCTCCAACAAAACTCATGCTGGTCTGCTTATATCTAGCTTGTGATAAGTTTTGTTATTCTTATCAAAATACTTTGTAATTATAGTTTAAAATAATTATCAGAAAGTATGAGCCTGTATCAGCTGGGTCTTTTCCTTCTTTGTGTATCATTACTATAATCTCATTTTGACACAATATTGGGGTTCATTTAATTAACTGAATCTAGTTCACTATTATCACTAAAACCTGTACTAATTTATTATCTCTCATTTTCCTTATTTCAATTGGAATGCCATCTGAACATGGACATTTGTTCAGTGCTTGCTTGGCTTGTGCTCCTTTTAACTTCTCTCATTAAAGTTTTAGATAGTATTTCCTGCAGTTTAGACACATGCATTTTATGTATCTTTTGTTGTCCAGGTTGTCCTACTAGGTTAGTATCCTTTTTTCGGGGAGGCCCATTGTGTTATTTATACTACTAGGCAAAATTTAGCCACAGCACTGGGGAACTTTCACTAGTCTTTTTGAAGAGTATGGAGATGCTGTTTGGCTGTTATACTTCTGGTTTCCATTACAGGCACAAAGGTGGAATGGAGAAACTGGAAGAAAGATGGAGGTAGCATGAATATTGGATAGCAGAAAAGAAGAGGAATGTCTGCAGAAGGAAGAGGAGTTGGAGAGATGTTGTTTGAATGGTGAGGTCATGATTGAGGGATTGGACGAGTTGTTGGTGAAGAAGGAGCTGGTTGGAGTAAAGGAGATTGCTGATGTGAAGGTAATCGAACCTTCGCAAGATTCAGAGTACCTATTCCAAAAAGGCCTTTTCTCTGGGTCCAAGTCAGAGTGTGTAGTTATAACTCTTCAATCAGGAGGGCTGTGGGATGATTATCTGAAAGAAATGATTATGCAGAGTGAACTGGAGAGTGAAGCAGCACCATCATGGGGTGACATTATGGACAAGATTCACAAAGGGGAGGTGAGAGAAATTTCAGAAGAAAGAAAGTCATATGCATTGATGGTGAAAGAGGGAAAAAAAGCAATTAAGAGAAAGAGGAGGAAGAAAAGAGATCCCAAAGAATATGTTCACTGTATGGCTCAGTGGTAAGAAGAATAAAGAACTAGAAAGGTACAAGGTAGGGACACAGTTATTGCACCCTTGGGAATATCACCCAATGAGTTAAGAGCTTTCATTCATATTAATAGAGAGACTTACTGTAATATTATATTTGAGATTGGGCAATACATGTAATGTTTTTTAGAGAAATTTGAAAAAAGAAAGATTGTAATCCGTGGAACTTTTATGTAGTGCAGACTTTTTATAGAGAAACAAAAAAGAGGATTGCTATACAGTTTTGAACTGAAGTAGATAAGGAAGCATTGAAAGACTATTTAAATAATATTTTAAAGAAGTGTTGGACATTTTATGACAGAGGTCTATGGATTGGGGGATGGGATTGTGGTATAATTTTGAAGATGGAAAATGATAATATTGTGCATCTTCCAAGTATAACAATTGTTGAAGGAAACAAATGATATTAAGATATAAGGGGCAGCCAATACCTTGCTTTTTTGTGGAAAAATAATCATTTTATAAGTGATTGTGATAAAAGAAGATGTATTGTTTGTGGGGAAGTGGGACAAGAAGAAAATAAATGAAAATTGATGTGTTAAAAATGTTGAAAAATGGGGCATGATTTAATTAACTGAGATGATCACTTGCATGTTGGGCAAAAAGTGCAGATACAAGAACATATGCATGATATAAAAACAATATAGAGAATGAACATAAAAACATGATATCTGTAGAGAATGAACATAAATTAGTCTTTATGTACATCTTGTAAACATTGTCCTTGCACTTTTTGCGACTGTTGAATAGACATAGTTGCACCATCTTGATAACATTTCATTTACTTCATTATCTCCTTCATATTAACGTAAAAACAAAATGGATTTTATAGTAATATATTCATTTAATCCTGGTTCCCTAGCTGCATCAGTGAATATGTGTCATAATATTTCCTTTTTACTTAATAGGGCTTTTATATTACCACCGTGTGGTACAACTATGTCTATTCAACAGTCGCAAAAAGTGCAAGGACAATGTTTACAAGATGTACATAAAGACTAATTCATTAGTGGATGTTTGAAATTAAGAGTGGATTCATCTCATATATTGTATATAGACATTCTTAAGTACATCTGATTATAGTAAGATGCCCTTGACATTTGCGACTGACATTAGTGTAGGGTACACTTACTTACTTATTGAATTTTTCTTGTATTTATTTATGTGATTATGTGAGAGGTATATCCTCAGAGATCTGTTGAATTTTTATGTAAATACATACTTCTGTATATATGTATGTTGGGAATTGAATCAACCTCAGCCAAGTAATTTTATTATAGTAATTTTATTACAGTATTATTATATTTTATTTTATTATAGCATAGAATTATTAAGAACATCACAGACAATCATTATCATTGGTTTTTAGACATTTATTATATAAGTTTTTTAATTTAGTTTTTTATTTAGCTTCATGGAATTATGAATTCATGTCCCACATTGTATGATCGGATGACTATTATATTTTGTTTAATGTAATAGGAATTTTTTTATTGTAATACCACTTTAAAATTTAAAAAGGGCCGATTTTGGCACCAAAAAGTTTTTAAATAACTGGTAGAATTTTTTGTTAAGAAATTCTGATGAAGTCCACCATAGTGTGGATGAAAGCGCTAAATGTCTATTTTATACTACTATTGACGGTCTATTAAATAATATTTTTAATGGCTACTTCGGTATTCATTTATTGTGCATCCTGACGTGGTTTCCACCTTGCAATTTCATTCATTCAGGTGTTGGTAGGTGGTAGCTGGTTGCTGAGTTTGTTTGACTCCAATCCTCAGTGATGTGCCAGAAATTTTTTTTTATGAAGAACAGGCCAAAAATATGAGGAAATTTTGGAAATTCTGTGAAAAAATAGACAGTTGAGAGGTATGGGACACTTTAGAATTTTGTTCTGGGATTTAAGGTTCAAGAAATTTGGTCTTTTATACGTATAGGGATAGAGACTTTTTGTAACTTAATAATTGGAACTGAGAGACTGATGAAAAAATTTGTGGAACTGTGTAACAAAAAGAAGGGCATTTATCCATGGAATAATTATTTATTTTCTGGTAGTAACTTAAATGTAAAAAAAAATGTTATTTTGCAGTCTAGAACAGATGAATTGTAGGAAGATTAAAAGGCATGCAGTTTTTATGTGAAATTGTTGATAACATTATGAAAGCTATAGATAAGAGAAACTTATGGAATGGAAGGTGGAGGTTGGAAGCTGTTTTGAAAATTGAAAAAAAAAACCACAATGAAACATTTGCCAAGTGTTATTTTTTGTGGGTGGTCATAGAAGGATATTGAGATATGATGGCCAGCTTAAATTATGTTTCTTTTGTGGAGACTTTTCACATTTAATTAATGATTGTGAAAATATACAATGCAACTAGTGTGGAGAGAAAAGGCATACAACAAATGTGTGGCTGAGTGCAAGTTGTGTAAAAAATGGACACTTTTGGAAGGACTGTCAAGAGCAAACAGTAAATAATGAAAATGAAGGAGAAAGGAGGAAGAAAGTATACATAAGGAAAGACAACAGGAGGCTGAGTGAGAGGATGATGTTCTAGCCAGAAAAAAATCTGATTCTGATGAACAAAAATATTTGTACATAAACCCAGGAAAAAAAATAAGGGAAAGAGTAAAAATAAGAACATTCAAATTTAAAAATATTTCCTCATAAACTTAAGAAGGAAATCAATCTTAGAGTACTTTCAGTAAAATGAACAGTATTATTAACACTATAAGAAGGAGAGTGATACTGGAATGGTGAGCTAAATGTGATGTGGTGGTTATGTTAGAGGATATAAGACTCCTGATAAGTGGAAAAAAACTACAAACAGAAAAGTTGTGAGGTTGACATATAATATTGAATTTAGGAAGTGAACGTTTGTTCTAGAATGGCTGTGTTGTTTAAAAAAACAGTGAAAATGCTAGATATAACATTGGTAAAGATGGGTAGGTTAACCATTGTGGATATGAGACAGAGAGAACATATTTATAGCATTATAGCATTATATATATAACTAGCACAGAAACAGAGAGAGAGAGTGAGAAAGAGCAAGATAATCTGTTTCATGTCTTGGCTAACATGAAAATTTTAATTGCAGGGGACTTAAATTGTGAGTTAATGGGAAGATGTAAAAAGAAAGGGGGATATGTACAAATACAGGAAGTGATAAAATGTGATAAATTAGCTGTGTGGTACAAACGTCAATGGACTTATAGAAGGTGTGGGCACTTGGATATGAAACTGATTATTTTGTTTTATCAGAAGGCTTGGGTATTGCAGATGGTGATATAGTTGTGACAAATTTTTCAGACTATTTAACAACATGGATGGTGATAAAAGAAAGACAGCATATTAAAATAGAAAAGGGAATAAAAAGAATAAATGAGAAATTATGAGGTGAAATTGTAGAATGCAAAGTATTGCAGATATGGAAGGATCATATAACTGTGAAGGACATCATAAAACTGGTCTGATTGTTGATTTGAATTTGAAAGGAAGAATAAAAAGTGTTTTTTCCAGTGGCAAGATGATGTAAGAAAGGATGATAAAGTTAAGTATGAGAAAATTTATACAAACGTGTTAAGATAATTTGGAGAATTATGCACTCGAATATTATGATGTGGAAAAATAAACATAAAAGAAATTAAACAAATAAGGCATTGCATTTTAGGCAGAGATATTATTTATAAGAGAGAAGGGAGGATTTATCTGCATATTTGGGTAAAATAGTAAAGGAGGATATTAGCAAAGCACAAGAGCAAATTCTAACTATTGTATTACATATAGAAAAGAAAAAATGAGTAGAAAAAGTAAAGAAATTTCCAGAATGAGTTAAGGAAGAATTTGAAAAAGAAATTAGGATTAGTGAATTGGATGGAGTACTTAAGAAAGGAAAGGTTGAATCAGTATCAGACACAGATATGTTATATGATATAGAATGCACAGTAAATTAATGGACAGATAAAGAGTGTATTTTGTAAATATACTGAATGAAAAGCTGAAGGAAAGTGTAGTTTATGAAGAGTTATGTAGTGGGATTTTAAAATGCATATGGAAGAATGATGAGAATAAGACCCATCATGCTAGATATCATGGAGTATAAAATGTTTATGGGGATAATACAGAGGAGAATGGAAGAAAAGGATGTAGGATGTTATAGAAGAAAATGTATATGGTATAAAAAACATCAAGAATTTTTTCTGATTGTGAGGAAATTGTGGATGATGTTATAAGTAAAAGGGAGGATGTGAAACTTATGGTAGGTGATATTAGCAAAGCATTTAATACAGTAAGACATGATACTTTGTGGGATGTTATGGAGAAGTATTAAATAGGTAATAGAATTAGGAGAGTGTGTATGTCAACATATCAGAATAATAGAGTGAAAGCGTTAGTGAATCGGTGGATGAATAAAGAAATATGCACAAAGGGTGATATAAGACAAGGATGTCCTATGTGTAGAATATTTTTTGGATTGGTGATGAATGCGATGGTCAGTGAAGTAGCTTATAAAATGAAACATACTAGATATGCGATGCAAAAGGAGGAGGTGATACTGATAGTTTTGACATACAGATGATATAGTTGTAGTCGCTAAGAATAAAATATGGCCTTCAGCTTGTTCACTTTCAAAATGAACCCACTAGTGACTTAAATATTGAAAATGAGAAGGCATTTTTTGGGATGCAAGTGAGGATGCACATGATGTGGGAATGAATCTTTGCAACTCCAGAACCCTCAATGAGCAATCTATAATAAAGACAGAAAGCTATTTTCCTGGTTGATATACTAGAACTGAGGACCTTTATCTATCACTGGTTGCATAATATTGTACATTTGACAACTAAAATTTACATAGGATGTTTTTGTTCATATAGCCTTCAAGTAGTAAAATGATGACTGATGGCAATGAAAATCTGGATAACCACAAGACCAGAAACAGACCAAACCGTACAAATCTACACAGCAGGTCAGCCCAGAGGTGTAGCCAAGAATACACAGAAGAGTATTGAACTAATTTATTAAAACAATTGAGAGGGCTGAGGATTGAGCACTTTCATTAAAAAACTTCTTCAGAATCCATCCTTCTTCAGGATTCTGAAGAAGTTTTTTTAACGAAAGTGCTCAATCCTCAATCCTCTCAAATGCTTTAATAAATCAGTTCAATACTCTCCTGTGTGCTCTTGGCTACACCTCTGGGCTGAACTGCTGTATATATTTTACAGCAATGAAAATGTATTTATTTTTCGTTTGTTGACTAAGTAAGCCAGGTGGCATTTATAATATTAGGTGAAATTTGGACAGGGCATCAGGTATCTTTCTCTCTATTTTTTTGATTGATTCATAGTTACATGGAAACATGGAATAATTAATTAATTAATTAATTAATTGATTAATTAATTAATATGTTTAAGATTAGTTAACCAGGTATGTGGACTGGTCCATGGTCCCTTTTCGGTCTTGACATGAGTCAAGAAGGCAGAGTACAAATAAATTATTAATACACAACAACAGCACAAGAAGTAAGCAAATAGGATAAACACTTAAAATTGCATAGGTTGACATAGTATCTATACAGTGCAATTTACAAATTATTATTTTTCCAAAAGGCAAACTAGATGCGGCATATAATAGTAAAGATAATTTTCTACAATGCCTTAATTTTTCGGATGAGATGTTAAACCGAGGTACCAATCTGTTTGATTTGGTGGCAGCTCAATGCAGCTGGGGAATTAGTGGCACAACTGGATGATCTTATCTTAAAAGTTTTCAGAGCATTAAATGTAGAGCTAGGCCTTGAATTGCTATTAGTTTATGGAAAAGCAGAGGAAGTGGACACTGTTTCTGATTGTGCTAGTATTACTAAAGTAAATATGTTTCCCTAACTGAATAAAGACAGAGTATATCCCACAAATTATAAACTTATCTCTCTGATCCAGATGGCGGTAAAATGTATGCAAGTAATGTTAGCTAATAGAATTGTTAATATTTTCCTTAACTTCATTTCTACAAAAAACAGGGTTTATTAAGAAAATATTGAGGGACCCTGCTTTGGTACAACTGTGATTAAATTTAAGAGTTAGGCACAAATCACTGAAGAAGGTACTGTCTTGATGCATTTTTAACCCTTTTGACTGATGACCTTCAACCCCCAAAGATCTATGTAGCTCCACTGTGTGTCACCCAAGCAGTGATCCAAACCACCACCCTCAGCCCAGGATGTCACTACTAATGCCTTGACCAAACATATATTGCAAGCACATTTGAGAGATATCAAGAAAAGAGTCACTACTAATGCCTTGAGCAAACATATATTGCAATATGATACCCACAGTTTCTGTTTCATGGGCTTAGAAATAGTTTATCCTAACCCGAGAAAGGGGAATTTAAAAGAATTCAATAAACACCACAGCAAAAGATAAAGACAAAAACACAAAAGCCAGCACTTTACCAGTATACTTTAATAACAGCGACCTGGTACCTTGGCAATTCGCCTTCAAGGATCACACTTAATTGAGTGTGGACATAAAGTTTATATACACACACTCTCATCAATTAACATTATTTAATAATTACATTACATAATCAATTAATTAATTAAGTAACATTTTCAAATATTTTTAAAGTGACCATGAATTACTAAAAAATAAATAAATATTTATCACTTAAACATTATAATAATGCTTAAATTCCCAATTCCTGATTCATGCCATTTGGTTTTAAAGTCTGAAACTTGAAAATCATTCTAGTTTCTAACTCCAATAGCTTAACTACAATGTCATCCCCTCTATTAATAAAGGGCTTTCCCAATACACAAAATATTAAACTAGTAGAAGAACTATTATGTGTTTCTTGAAAGTGTTGTGCAACTGGGCTATTTATATTCTTGTTTCTGATATCTTTTAAATGCTCCAGAATACGAATTCTGACCATACGTTTGGTCTGTCCTATGTACCACATATTATTACATGAGCAACCCAAATTTAAAAGAATTTACTGAATTAAAAGAAGGTAGATGGATAATAAATAAAATAAAGCTGAGAACAGTCCACCAAATAAAAACGAAACCAGCACTCCTTACTGTCTCAGAAGTAAAGTAAAGCACCAGCACGACAGCAGTAATTCCAAAACGCGAATACTTTAATATTATACTAATACACTGTTACACTGTTGAGCACTTTCATCCACTAAAGACTTCATCAGAACACATTGTGAAATGAATACTGCTCACTTAAATACTTTAAAATTCATCACATGACCCACATCCATATGTATTTTAAAGTGCTAGTGCTAAAACAGATACCTTCCATTATTATTTACAAAACCTACACTCACTATCTAATATGTAGTGATTACCATTTAATTTATTAAAAGACATGAATTTAAAACTTGAATTTAAAACACATTTAAAACAACAAACTAAATCATTACTACCTTTTACCTACGATTATCTAAAATGGGTTTAATGGAGACATGCTCATTAATTCCAGGATAAGTGGAAGCATTTAATTTAACCTGCCATCTAACTTCTTTATCACTAACCATTTTTTTTAATGTCCCCTCCCCTTACATTACAACTAACAACCTCCAAAATCCCAAATGTAAAATTACTACAGTCCTTGCTCAATTTTATATGTTTCCATAAAGCATTGTTCTCGTCATGTTTTTTGATGCTGTATTGGTGATCATAAATCCTATTACGTAAACACCTGATGGTTTTTCCCACGTAAAAACAAGGGCAGTGGGTGCAAATGGCCAAATAAATCAAGTTCTTGAACCTACAGTTCCCCTTATGAAATATTATTCTTGATTTATTATAATTCTGTAAAGTCACTTCTTGTACACATGTTATGTATTGGCACTGCTGACAAGTGCCACATTTAGTTGTACCCCTACTATTACACCTCCCATTTATCCTATTGTATTTCTTCCCTAATAAAAACTTCATATTAGGCCCATTTCTATTAACAAACTGTGGCTCCATCCCCACAATATTCCATATCCTTTTGTCAGCTTTAAATACATTCCAATTCCTCTTAATAATACTTTTTATATTTCCACTATTTGGTCCATGTTGTAATATACAGGCCTTCCCAAATTTGTTCGTAGTGTCATTAACACAACTGGTTACCCTATTCTGTATTACACCAGTTGCAGATCCCTCACCTAAGAGGGGTTTGAACTTTATACCCCATTGTTCTCGGACATAGGACTTAAGGTCATTAATCATACCCATAGGATATCCTCTTTCAACAAAAAATGATCCTATTTTCTCAAGTTCCATGTCCAGATCCTCTATGTCCGAAGTCATCCTGGCTGCTCTAATGAACTGCCCTTTCACTATGTTCCTTTTCTGAGCCCACGGATGACTACTGGTAAAATGCAAATAGGAATTGTTAGTGACTGTGTGTTCTGATGAAGTCTTTAGTGGATGAAAGCGCTCAACAGTGTAACAGTGTATTAGTATAATATTAAAGTATTCGTGTTTTGGAATTACTGCTGTCGTGCTGGTGCTTTACTTTACTTTTGAGACAGTAAGGTAGATGGATAGCCGATCTAAGAACCGATCGAGAACCTCTAAAGCTGGTTCTGAGGAGGCATCGGCTCAGTAGATGATTTTAATTGGTTACACACTCTTATATAACTTTCAATGGTGGATAAGTTAATATGGATCTGAAGAAGGCCTAAGCCGAAAGTGCTCATCCAAATTTATTCTTGTTTTTAATACTTTTAATAAAAAAGTTTCCCACCGTGTGGCTTTATTCTCTTTTATTTTGAATTTATTGGATCACCTGTTTAGAGAGATTGCCCAGCCTATTAGACTTGGTGGTGTTCTTTCATCTGTTTACTCCCATCCTGCAATCACACTCCTCCAATTTCTGAGCCTCCTAATCAAACATGAGTTGTATTGGTCACAGTTAGGACTTATTCCTGTACACTACAAGAGGGAGTTTTTGATGTACTTTTTGAAGCTTTTTTTTCTTTATTAAACATTTATTAAATAAAGCATGAAACAGTTTACATATAATTTAAACAAAAAAAGACCTTTTGAATTACCACTCAAAATTCAGCCTGTCATACTCCTATATATTTTTATCAAACAGTATACTTGTCACTGTGGGTTAAAACCCACAGTCCCCATTTACTAAGATATTTGTCTTGTGTTCACTCGCCTAGACCCCATGATTCAATCCTCATTGTCTCTTACAATAGTGTATCAAATTCTGATGTCTATAGGGGATCCTCCTTCTTCTGTTTTTGTGTAATACCTTTCTTAGCTGCTGACAATATCAGTGAATTTAAAACTCTTTCAGCACTCAGTAGTGGTACCTTAAATTCTTCTGCTATTTGTTGAACCTTGTAGTAATCCAATTTGGGCATCCTTGTTTTCTCAGAATGGATCCGTTGGCCAGTATCCCTACAGATGCAGAAGACCAAGTGGCCAGGTTGGTTGTACTGAATATCTAGAGACAGTCAAACTAGATAACCTGGCTGCTGTGGGGCTCAAGTTTTAATGGAATTTTCAGAAGATAGCAGCTACATGTACACACAGAAGAAATTTAGTCATCAACCCCAAAAATGTCTTTCTTAAAATCAGCTACAACTATCCAAGTGGTGTAAATCCAGGAAACCTAAAGCTGAACTCATGAGCACTAAGCTTACCTTAAGGCCCTGCAAACCAAGCTGGATGATATCAAGAACCACCAGCAATGGACTAACATGCTGCTAGATGGCCTTGAGGAAGGAAATTAATGCACTAAAATGACATAATGGCATATGATATATTTAAGACTATTTTGCTTTGTTGAGGGGAATAATCACTGGGAGGGTGAACCATTCCTTTAAACCAAAGCCAGCACCTAACCAGTCACCTAAAGAAATTATTTTTCATCTGCTGGACTATAGATATAAATACTTTTTCCCAGCTATGACATGACTGGGCAAGGGATTTCTGCTGGTGAGTCCAAAGGTGAAACTCCTGCAGGATTGCTCAGCTGATATACCAGCTAGAAGAAGAAGAAGAGACTTTGGAGCCCTTTGCAAGCTGTATTTCCAGAATATTATTGTTATCACACATTGCTACCTGGTTATCCTACAAATGAAGTCTTAGAACAATGTCTACAGTTTCTCCAGCTCTAAAGAAGCCATTAGGGTCCTATAGAAAGCTCTTCTGCTAAAGGAGATCCAGAATTATGTCATGTCTCAGGAGGGCAGAGATAAGTGAGAGAAGTCTCTTCAACCACTGAAACAATGGAGTGTCTACAGCTAAACAGAAGTTTGCAACTCTGTCTGGTGAATGTTCCAGTTCAGCAGAGGCAGCATCAATGCAGCTGTCACCATCCATGACAAAGCTTAGCAGCCTTGAGCACCCATCATACAAGACTGTGGCTTGGCAGTTGTTTCTGTTGACAGCAATAGCAGGTGTGAGGCATTAAGCTTTCTGAGATCAGTGAGATAGAGGAATGAATAAATGGGATCTGCAGTAAAGGCTGATCATCCTAATCTCACTAAAACAATATCAGCTTCCAAGCTTGCATACCCAGAATGTTTAGGGTCCAGAAGTAGGTGAATGGGGGAAACAAAACCAAGAAGTGTACATGCTGTATGCTCAAAGTTGAGTATTAATGCTAAGTCTTATTTACAATTGCCCTGACGCTGAGAGGCCTCATAGTACCTATTGCACACAGGGATATATTGTGGTGTGAAGAATAAAGTTCTATAGTTGTTACAATTTTGGACATATTGGCTTAATTTAATTAATACTATTTTCCCACAGGTATTTCCAAAGTCTTTCAATTCACATCACAGAGTGGGCTGTATTTATAAGTGTGTTTTCTCATCTTTTGCATAATGTGTGGAGTTGAAACTGTTGGTAAAGTTTGTCATTCTAGAATGCTTAGAGCAGTGTTGTTAAATGTTCAAGAGTTATCCTTTAAAGTTAAAAGCAACAACCTGCAACATTTCTTTAAGACTAAATGCTGATGTTCTAGTGGTTCAGGAAATCAAATGAAGACTCAGATGGTATATAAGTAACTTTTGGGCAAATGTAGTAGTCTCCATCTTCTGTCAGACTCACTCAGGAGTGTAGGCATTTTATTAATAAGCAGCTAGGTTGGGAGGTGGTAGACCAATGACATGACATGGAAGGTAGGTGGACACTGGTTAAACCGTGCACAGCATTTGGTCTCCTGATTGTGGGCATGGCATACGGATATAACTATAATGTCCCTCCCCTCCCTGCAAATGTCTTTGAAGTCCATAGGGTATTTAATAATTAAAATGAACTAATAAATATTGGGGAGGGGGAGTGCTGAACATTACAATAGATTCAGTTTTGGACAGGTCCCCCTACAAGCTGAAAGATACCTCAGAGTGCAAAAATACTAACTAATGACTTTTGTTTGCATGGTCTATGTGCTGTGCAGCAATCTCTGAATAGTGATAACCCTATGAAACATTATCCCATATAAATATACTCTTAAAATGGGATTATTTTACCATTATATTCTTACTAATGTAGTAATTTCAGTTTTCTTTATCCATGTTAATTTGTAGTCATTTCAACACACCTTTCCTAACCCTCCATTTTTGATTTTTCTTTGTACCAGCATCTTTCAATATCCCCCACCCTTGATGAATTGGTGTTTCAAGCTACCTACACCTGTTATTTGCATCAAGGATACAGTCTCCCTGGAAATGCTACTGGCTAGTATCTCTGATGTATCCAATGACCAATCCTCTTTCTGTAACCTGGCAATTTTATTATTCATCATCTTGTCACCTTCCTACAAGGACTTATTTAGTTTAGTTCTATTTCTTCTCATTTCAGACATTATAGCATTGTAGAACTCATTTGTAAAATTCAAAATATTTTTTGAAATAACCATTATAGTTTAAAATTGTACACAAACTTTTTTACTAATAAATCTAAACACAGATTTAGAAGAATAAACATTTTTTTCTCCATTTAAGAAGGTCCCCTTGGTTAAAATGCCCATCCTTGATTACAAGCAATTAGCCATTGTATGATCTTCAAACAATAGCTTGATATTGTTACCACCTCCCAAGAAATTATTATCCGTATGTGACCACCTCATTCTTCCCAATAATGTCATTATTTTTAACTGCTGGTAACAATGCACTCTTAAATTCAGTTCAGCTATTCCCTTTAAAATATGAAGTATATTTGTCCCTTCATCAAGAATACTAATTTTGAGAATAACTTTACCTTAATAACAATTACATAATAATAATAATAATAATATTAATAAACAATTAAATAATTTACAACAACATGTGTAATGCAACTATTTACATTCCCTTGTTTAGTTTCTTAGCGAGCATATCTCTCCAAAATAGAAATAAAAGAGGGAGATACAAATTCCTTTTCAAATCTTTTTCTTTCTCTGAAATATGTCTATGGTGGTTCACTCATCTTGTACCATAAACTTTTTTCTTAAGAGTACGTCAGCTATTCCCATTAAAGATTGATGCTTGTTTGTATTTCATCCTGCACTATAATTTAGTAAAGATTTTTAATTTAGGCAAACAACAATTAAATATTTTTACTTGATTTTTTGCAGATTGTCCATTATAACTATTTACTAGTTGCTTATTTAGGCACGTTGCTGTTGTGTCTATCAGAGAGAGACAGAAAAAGAGGAGAGTGGGAAACAAATTCCTCTTTCACTTCTCAATCACTTCTCAACTGCATCTAAAAATGCCTCATTAGTTGCAGTTTCTCTTGATGTAGATTTTTCTGAAGTAAAGTAAATAGGTCTGTTTTTTTTTCTTTTTCAGTAGAGCTGGCAGACCAGTTTTCTCTGTGTTCTGCTACTATCTCTTCTCAACTCTCTGTCTTATAGCCTAATTAGCATGATTTTGCTTAAAAAGGTATTAGTTTACATACAAAATAATACTTTAGAGAAGGCTTGGTTCACAAATTTAAACTTCTGCTCCCAGCACTACTTCATGAACAGGATAGAATATACAGATCTTCCCAAACTAACGCTCTAATTAGGTAATCAGCTGGCTTGTTCTTTACAATGCTATAGGTGGTTCTGCTAGAAAATTTCTGGGCACTGTCTCACGCTATTTGACTAACAGCTGTTGCAGTATCCCAGTGGGTCATTGGCTTCTGCTCATTCTGAAAACATTATTAATCTCAAGTTTTCCACCAAGGTTTGCTAACCAGAATTCCAGCATTTCTGTCTTTACATAATTGTCATTTATTAGTGCTCTTGTTATACTCTTATCCCACTGCATTTTTGTAACTGTACTGGATTTTAGATTTTGGATACTCTGAGTTTTCCACATAGGTGACTCACTTTCATCTATCCTTGTCAGCCTGATTAAAATATGTTCAATATCTTGCTAATTTTGCAAAGTGGATACCTTCTTGTGTAAGTTATGTCATCCATTATACCTTCCTGTGTAAGGTGTGTCATCCATTATAGAAGTTCTTTGATTTAACGAGCAGTCTGCTGACCAGAAGTGACAGAAGCATTTTTCCTTTTTCCACTTAGACTAACTGTGGCTTTCCTCAGTCTTATAATTTATTCCCGCTAAACCTTGATTTGCTCTAATACAAAAAGAATTGAATTAGGTAAAAATCAACCTAAATTTACTTGCTTCTCTGGAGATGGCTGTGGAGCATACTTCTTCACATCACACTAGCAGCCCACCATTGTCAGAAATATGCTTTATTGGTAGCATATTTTTGCAAAGGTTCTGGTCTAGTAAACTGAGATTTTACATGAGCTCTACTACAGTGTATGACTTTTTCATTTCTAGAAATAAATATCCTGTAACCAGAGTATGCACTAATGCTCTTACCATTTAAGGGAATGCAATAACGGTACTTTCTTTCCACTCTATTGTTTGTCCTAGTAACAGAAGCTCTAATGACCAACTTATTGTTAAAGTTTCATATTGTGGTGTTTCTTGTGGATATCACAAGTTTGTTAGTTTGTTCTGCATTGCAGATCAGTGAGAAGAAGACTTTTTTTTCTTTTGAAAGTAACATTTAAGCATTTACAAGACATAATAGATTTATTTAGAGCTATTTTCTTTAAACCGAAAGATACAGTAAAAATGCTAACCCAATTTTTGCATTTGTTAGTAATAAATTCATTACTTGGATGCAGTGTGAATTCCCCCTTTTTATGTAAAAACAATGTCTTTTGGCTTCTCCCATTTGGGATCACCACAGCAGATCACCAGTCCACAGACTGATAGGCAGTGGAGTTTTTATGGTGTCAAGTTGCCAGCCTGGCATCCAACCTTCACAGAAGGCATAGGCATACACACACACACACACACACACACACACACACACACACACACACACACACACACACACACACACACACAGACACGCACACACACGGACACACACACACACACACACACACACACACACACACACACACACACACACACACACACACACACACATGCGCACCTACTACATGTCTTTAAAACTCACTTGATCAAAGGGAGGACATGTAGACTCAGCACAGAAGGTGCTCCATCCAAGGACCGAATCGAAGAACCTCTTGCTGTGAGGCAACACTGCTAACCACTGCACCACTGTGGTATACATATCATAAAATGATTATTCTCCCCAAAATATTATTCTTAATTAAGAACTCACTGTATATGTCCTTATCAAAGTACTTTAAAAGTTTCAGTGAGTGTTGTCAGTGGATTTCTTATGGGATAGCTCCCATCTAAGAATTAACGGATGAAAACTCTGCTTACCAATTAGTAAAGGTAGGATGAGCTTACAAAATCCACATCAACATGCAACTGCACCAACTAAACCATAATTTGTGAGACCCTCTTTATTAATGTCAGAGCTAGAGATGATTCACCAAACATTATGGAGATGCAAACAAAACGAGGCTAGCAAAATCTGAGATCTAGGAGAGCTTGGAATATTGAAGCAATGATTTTGGGTGAGAGAAATAATTTATTCTCATCTCCATCTAGTGGGAGTAAGTTATAGGATTTAAGTATAGTTAAAAGTAGGTTCCCAAGCAAGTGTTAGGCTAGTTGCCTTTGTGGGCCATTTTAAGCCTAGTCAACTTCTTCAAGGGGTGAGAATCAAACCCTATACCTTGTGTCTGTGAGGTGAACACCTTAACCATTATGCCAGCCCCCCAAATAGTCAAGAAAGTGATATATTGGATGCCATGGATTCAGAAAGACTTGGTTATAATTGATCCTTTCGAACATGCAAGGGTGCAGAATTAAAACTGCACAGAATTACTGGAAAAGGTAATTACTGCAATTAGTATCACTGATTGTTAAAGAAAGTGAAACTATATTACAAAACATGGATTTACTCTATGTCTGCCATGGCAGTCTTGTACAGAATTATGCAATTTTCAGCTGTAATAAGCAACTCTTAATAGGGTTCAGTTTAAGCATGGGAATTTAGATGATTATAGCCTAAAATGGTTAAGTTATGTAAATGAGGATGGAATTGCATAAAGAGCCATAACCTGGTCAGAATAGTATGAAGCTACTAAATTTGTTATGGACTATTACTTGCCAACAGTTACTTAATTCACATTTTTGAAACTGATACACAAATGGCAATATTCTCCCATTAAAGACTGTGATATGTGTTAGAGATACTCTACACCCATGGCAGATTACATCCACCTGGTATAGTACTGTACTTGCATAAGGAATAAGTGGGACAAAGTAATAGCATGAAAGGCCTTCACAGATATTCCTGACTGGTTGTTTTGGGTACTAGGAATGAGTACCAAATTACTTCATCTGTTGAAATTGGTTTTACTTGACTGAGACTGATATTCAACACATTTACTGAATTTTTGCTCCTACTTTGGAAAAATATACCTCAAGAATGGCATGTTTAATTCAATTTATTCTGCAAGATATTTAATAGATGAGTAAACAGAGAATGCTTTGGTCACTGATTGCATGAATAAAAGAGCATAATTTCATGTTTTGTTTAGGAGAAAAATGCCATTCTGCTATTCTATAAGTTGGTATTTTTCTGTGGTCATTCTTTATATGTACTTGGGTTTTATGATGTCAGTAAAATTTGCTTAAAAAAAGAAAATCAAGAGCTATTTATTCTAGTTTGCACAGAATTTGAAACAATGAAAAGCAGGGTGCCCTAAGACCTTTGGTGCACAGATTTTCACTGTAATATTAGAAGGAAGATACAGCTTTTTGCAAATATATATATATATATATATATATATATATATATATATATATATATATATATATATATATATATATATATATATATGTATATGGTTTACTATCAAAATGTGGAACAGCACTTATGTAAAACTGGGATGGTCGAATGTGTCTTTTCCAGTTTCCGTAATGCCGTTATGAAAATGTTCGAATATACATTAGCAAATAGTAGTGTACATTCGCTAATGTACATTTGACATTCTTGTAACAGATCGCACTATAGTGGGGGGGTTGGGAAATTTGCCCTTTTCCTCACTGTAGTGTGATCTCGGAGTTGGATTATATAATTTGCAGGGAGTATGGGGGGGTGCAGGCAAGGCTTGCCCCCTGCAAAACTGTAAAAATTTGTTCTGTAGATCTACAATTCATAGGCATCTTCAGCACAACTTCCTGAGGGTCTGATATTCCAAATTTGTTCCAGTGTGGAAGTCAAGGTGATGATTTTCGACATTCCATAAAAGTGACATTGTCAAATTTGGAATATCAGTTCAGTCAAGTAAACAGATTTTTTTTTTACTTTCAACTTTATGATAGTAAACCTGTATAGGCATAAAGGCAGAGTTTAGTAAAGTATATAATGTGCTTTTTACTTTCAAGCAGCACTAAATAACAAATCTGGCCTGCTGATTGGGGTTTGGGAAAATGGTGGATATGCATTTGAGGAATAGAAGATTAAAACGTAGAAAATTACAAAATCAAATATTTATATCAGGAGATACATAATACAGTATGCAGGACAACTAAAAAGATGCTTTGGATGTGGTTAGTTGGGACATTTTAAAACTGACTGTCTTCAAAAATTTTGTTTAGATTGTTGGCAGACTGGATACACCAAAGTGTCATGCATTAAACGGTATACCAGATGTATGCTTGCTTTAAGGGCAGAACGCACACCTAGTAACAACCTTATTTAGTTGGAGTCCATTAAGCACTGTGTATTTTACTAAAGCCAAATATATACGCACGTGAGTGAAGATTTAAAAAGTTTAAAATATAACATTGCATGACAGGTAGAATATTTAGAAATGGCACAGCTTAGTGTTAGTGAAAAAAAAAAGATGCCATATTCAAAGTGGATAAATTCTCAACTTTTCAGTGCCAAGAATAAAACAATGTTGTATCAGGAAATGTGTCTATTCAAAATTTTCTTACCGATAATAAATGTTCAGCCATTATAATTTATTTTTAACTTCATTGTTATTGATGAAATATTTTTTCTTGCTTACAGGTGGAGATGGTAGATTTGCAGTGGACAGCGAGAGTGGTGTGATCAGAACAACAGGAGTGTCACTGGTGAAAGAAACAGAGTACCTGCTGACTGTTTTAGTAGTTGATAAACTTGGCTATAAAGGACCTCCTGCTGTAGTCTCCATCACTGCTGGCCCACGGGCTCCCCAGTTTACTAATCTGTCATATTTAGTTCACATTCCCGAGGGCACTCCAGAAGGGCAGCCGTGAGTATTACCCTACTCTGTGGAATCAATTGCTTGACATATAGTTCAGAAGTGGCTGTGAAACACAGTTGTTTTTCTTGTATTAATTCTCTGATTTTATTGAATGAAGTTTTATATGCACATGAAGGGATAATCTTATTTATTAAACTGTGCTTTTGTTTGCTATTTTAAATTGCACAGTCCCTGGGCTTGAGATAAAAGTAAATAACGTAAAGTTATATAAAATGAAACACACAGTTTCATCATTTTGGAAAGTATTTTGTACTGACACACCCACCCAGCAGTATAAACTTTGGGTCTAGGTGATTTGTCACATTAGCTAATGTTTATGTGGCAGCCCAACCCAAGTAAAAATGGGAAAAGGGGGGTTGATGATGACAGTGAGCAAAGTATAAACTACTTGAAGTCTTGTGGCAAATTAGGAAATTCTCATCAAGGAAGTGGGAGTATAGCATGAAAAAAAAAAAACATTTACTTATTAGTTTGACTTCAGTAGTAGAAAAAAAATCACAGAACTGCTTGGAAGTAATAAAAAAAGCTGAATGTTTTGAAGCCTCTAGGACATTGGATTCAAACAACTGGATCAAATTAATGGCAAATTATACAGTACCACATAAAATTATTAATAAGCCACGTCTTTTGAGGAATGGATCTCAGAATTCCTGTCTGGGTAAGCAGCTGACATACCTGTCAACCAATAAGCTCAAGAAATCTTGACAAAGTCTAAAGCAGTGGGGGGGGGGGCATGGCTCAAAAATAGGGACAACATTTACATATTGCTGTGACCAAACACTGTCAGCAGCCTGGAAACGCTGACACTAGTTTTTTTTTTTCTGGACAACAAAATCAGTAACGACCACTAGTTCACACAAAGTTCTCTTTATTCATAACCATACAGCAAAAACACTGGATTGAGCGCTTTCTTCCCCTAAACCGATTCTGATGAAATCCCCGGGAAAAAAACTAGTTTCAACGTTTCCAGGCTGCTGACAGTGTTTGGTCACAGGATTTTTTGGTGTTATTTCCACTGGTAGCTCCAGTTTTGGTTTTATTTGCATATTGCTCTTATAAACGTAAAAGTTGTTAGAATGACAGTATTTGTGTTAGCATGCATTTTCTAAAGGATGTGAAGTCTGAAACTCAAATGTCTATCATTATGTAGTATCTTCAATCCTCAGTGATTTGCCAGAAAACCACAAATTACATGCTGCCCAGACCAAAAATATGAGGAAAAATCTGGACATTTTGGGAAAATCTAGACAGCTGAGAAGTATGATTTGTGGGCTATAGAAAGTAACCACAGCTATAGTTCACTCTTTAGAAGAGAGGTCTATGGATGGTCTTTCAGCTTTCATCACTGGGCTCAGACAATTTTAATGTATTCATTATGCTGAACACACATCTGTTTGAAGGGAGGCGCAGATCTACAATAGGTTTGAGGTATGTGAGTAAAAATTTAGAAAGGTTAGGATGCAGCTTTTGCAAGACTGGTATAGTAGTCAAAAAAGTGTTAGTGAAAAAAGAGATGCAATACATCACACTCAAAAATGCTGTATTTGGCTCTGGTGGTAGTGAAGGCAGTGTGTGTATGGGAGTGTTTTTTTTTTTTTTTGTTTTTTGTTTTTTTGTTTGTGTATGCCCATGGGTCTGTGTGTATAGGGGGCTAACACTGATATTAAGAACTTTTTGTCATTCTGGACAACTTAAATTAAGCAAGCAAATGTGAGAACTTGGTAAAGAGATGTAGAGGATAGCGAGAAGTGTAAAAATGCCCATCACTAGCCCTAAACAAAGAGTAGCTATACCTGTGTAATTAGAGTTGCCAAAATCCTTATATGGTATGCACAGTTCTGTCACCATACAAATATAAATAAATACAAAAATAGGATGACGGCGATTCTCTGGAAAACTAGAAGGCTAAATGCCCCAACTTCTGCAGCGGCCTGAAGGTATAGTTAGAGATCCTCAGAATTAGGACAAGAGAAAAAATTCTTTGAAAGATTTGATGCGTTTTACTGAATTCAAGAAGTCAATGTGATGACAGGCAGATGTAAGATGGAGAGAAGCACAGTTCAAAGGTAATGTGAAGACAAATTTTTCCATGTGGTAGCTTATGCTAGTAACAGCTTTCCTGAGGAGGTTGTTAAGGTCAAAAACAGTATGATAATTAAATGGAACGATCTTATGGTAATTTACTTGAGACATGGGGGAAAATCCATTACATGTTTCAGTAACTGCTTTGGGACCACCAATATGCACTTGAGCCATCAACAACTCAAATAAGTGGGACCTCATATTAATGTCCCTCCTCAGAAGCACTAGAAGATTAGAAAAACAACTTATTTTACAGTTGTTTAGTGAGGGCAAGAAGGATGCTTTACTTGGTGTACATGATAGATGCAGTTCTCCATCTACAGAGACAGAAAGCTGATAATCAGAAAGGAGTATTGCTTGTAACAGTAGTAGAATTGCAGTATTATTAGCAGTGTTATGGGTACTACATACCTTACAAGCACACCTTACTGGTAATACTGACACTACTCCACTGTGCATGTGTTTGTATACTGTATGTACATTTCACAAATACGTCCTTACCTAGCTATCTGTCTACCTCTCTGTATATCTATCTGTATGAAAACAATCAGTTGCATATACGGAACACTGACGAATGGCAGTGCTATAACTCCAAGTAATTCAAAATGAAATGTCCATATCCATAATGCCGATGGCTCCAACAAACCCAAATTTTTCAAAGACAGCAATAAACAGCAATATACGTACTATAATGAATAGTTCATAAAGGCAAATGAGGCGACAGTCTAAAGACCATATATTAAAACTTTAATAACAGAGTTAGCGCTTTCACCAGTAGGCTTTTTCAAACTCATGAATATATCCCTTCGCTCATACATCTTATAAGAATGAATGCCTTCTCATAGGTTAAACAATAAAACAATAAAACAATTAGTATTAATTGATATCAATCTTAAAAGCATATCATCCCTATAATAGAATACTTATAAAATATATGCTTAAAAGTAATTATAAAACATTTATATGTAACAGTTGTATTTAAACCTATTTATAGCATATACTACATAGCAACCTAATATCAAAATTAATAATATTAGTATAAAAATAATACTAATATAAAAAAGCACCATCATTAATGCATTGATGTTAAAATTCATCATTAAAATACTATAATAGACAACATAGTATTCATATATTAAAGTATATCCCAATATTACTGATGGCTTCATACTCTTTTTAATCTTCTTTTCTTCAAAATAGGTTTTATCTGGATTTTATCATTGAGTCCAGGTGGTCTATCCGCCCTCAAGCGAATAATCCATCTGAGCTCACATTCTAAAACAAAATTATCAAAATCCCCTCCCCTATCGCTGGGGTGAACAAGTTGTATAACACGAAACCTAAAACTATGGTTCCTACCTTGAATATGTACATGCTTGGCAAGTGCATTATGTTCTGAGCACTTATTAATATGATAGACATGTTCCCTAACTCTCTCTCTGAGTTGTCTACTGGTTTTACCCACATAGAAACAAGTACAACTTATGCACGTAGCTAGGTAAACTAAACCAGTACTCAAAAGAAAACGATGAGTGCACCATGCGCTGTAAAGTAAATTCCAGTAAGGTTTCAAAAAAAGCTCCTAGTTGAACCAAAGTTCGCATTTATTGTTCAGAACAAACAAACATACAAACTGCAGTGTAGTGAGCGCTTTCGCGTTGTTCACCAACGCTTCATCAGACATAAATGCAGTAAAAAACACTCCACCTTAAATACTGATAACATCATGACATCACAGTATTCATAAAAACATTTGACCAAACAACAAAGAGCATTTAAAAACATAAAATAAAATTGAAATTAATGTTTGAGAGGTCTAGATGTTAAAAAAGGCTTAATGGAAAACCTGTCATTGAGCCCAAATCTATGGGCTTGTAACTTCATTATCCATTTGCCCTCCCTCTCCTCAGTCCTGTTTTTAAAATTACCTAACCTACTGTTCTTGGTGACTAACTCCAAAACTTGAAATTTAAAGCTGTGTGTGCTGCCTAGTTCCACTATATGTTTTGCCAGGGCATTCATAGTGTTGCCTTTCGCAATGGCGTAGATGTGCTCTCTGATACGCTCTCGTAGCGACCTGGTCGTCATACCCACATAAAATATCTGGCATAGTTGACATTCGGCTACATATATTAAATTAACAGATCTACAGTTGGCATAATGTTTAAATAAGTATGTCTTCTTGGTGACCGGATGTGTAAAGCTATCAGAGTTAGAAATATATCTACACTGATTACAAGTATGACAGGCAAATGTGCCTGTCTTGTGGGTCAATTGTGCTTTTGAACGGCTTTTATCATAGCAGAGTAACCTGTTAAGTGAGAGCATATTCCTATAGGCCACTCTAGGTCTCTCATCGACCAAAGAAGATCTAATCTTATCATCAATCATTAAAATGCCCCAGTGTTTGTTAAGGACATCCAAGATATAATTGTTCCTATTGGTATAAGGGATGACAATCCTGTTGACATTGTCCATATTTCTAATCTTGGGTTGGTGTGGATGACCACCTAGTCTATTGATCAAAGGAGCTCCCTCGTCAGACCTACGACAGTCACCCTTGGAAATAGCATCAAGTACATGATTCTTCCCATAACCCCTGGATATGAAATTCCTAGCTAAGTTCTCCTTATGTTTGTTGTAAACTGTTGATTGTGATGTTAACTTCGAGACCCTAATGGTTTGATTTGTAATGATGTTCCTGTGTACATGCTTAGGATGCATGCTTTCACGGTGTAATAAATTATTTCTCCAGCAAGTCTTCCTAAAGAGTTCAGTGTCAAAACCATGAGAACCCTTAGTAACTTTAACATCAAGAAAATCAATAGTATCTAAAGAGTATGTACATTCAAAGCTTAGAAAATCAGATCAGTGGTGGCATTCAAGTATGTTACAAAGGCCAAAAGCTGTTCAACTGTTCCTCTCCACAGAAGAAACACATCATCCACAAATCTGTTGTAAAAGTTTAGATGGTCAATATATTCAGAGTCATTGTTCAAAACAAATAAACTCTCCCAATGTGCCAACACCAGATTGGCATAAGCGTTGGCACATGGGGTTCCCATTGCTACCCCTTTAGTTTGCAAAAAATATTTGTCTTGGTAGCAAAGGACATTGTTGTCAAGGACAATCTCCAAAAGTGACATACATCTATGAATCATGTGATTCGTTAGCTTGTTGTTTACCAAAATGGCTCTAACAAAATCCATACCCATTTCATTGGGAATCGACGTGAAAAGAGATTTCACATCTAAAGTGACTAATAAGTCATCCCTGTTAAAAGATGGTGAATGGCTGAATATGGCCAAATTATCAAGAAAATTGGAAGTATCCCTTAAAAGAAGCCTATATGATCTGATGTTGACAGATATTATTGATAGGGATTTATATACCTATTTTTTGATTGACAGCCCCCTGATTCCTTCTTTTAGAGGCTTACCCAAAATTCACAAAGATACACTGGATCCACCCATGCGACCTATTGTATCTAGTCGTGGCTGGTTGACTGAACCCTTATCTATTTATCTTGACAAAGTACTTAAACCTGTTCTTGCTGAGGTACAACATGTTTTAAGGGATACTTCCAATTTTCTTGATAATTACAATAATAAAAAATAACTTTTAATTACAATAATAATTTAAACTCCATAAAACATATTCTTAATAAATGGAATGTTTTTTTTTTTACTGTGGAAGAGATACTTTCTTTAATTAAAATAATTATTCTTCCTAAAATTTTATATACAATACAATCCTTATCTCTCCCACCCCTACAAAAGATTATAAAAGAATATAATTCCTTGTTTTTGAAATTTCTCTGGTTTCCTAATAAATCTATGGTGGTTTAAATCATCACATTAGAGACTGGACATTGGGTGGTATTCATGTCCCTGATTTAGAATTATATTCATTATTGTCAATTATTAAGGCAATAACTTCTTGCTTGAACAAGAATTATAATGCCAAGTGTGAAAGAAATTCAAGGAAATATTTGTCTAAATTCTAATCATTTGATAAAATCACACCACTCTAGAACACTAATAATTTTCAATTGCTATTAAAAGATTATTTCTTAGAAAGTAAAAATAATCCAGTTAATGTCCTATTACATTAACATGATATTAGTCATCTTTAAAAAATTTATTTAGAAGAACCCAGAATATAAAGCATGTTTTATTTACTATTTCCCTTAGCTTACACTCAGTGTAAATACTTTCAACCTAACAACAATGATTATATTTAAGGAAAAAATATATATACTGGTATTACTTGATGGAAATGGAATAATACAGATCTATTGATCATATTATAGATAAGTTTGATTTAAACAAAGATATGTGACCAGAAATTAAAAATTGCAGACAGTCAGTTGAACTTAAGATTAATTTAATGCAAACAACAGTGAAAAATTCATACCCTACATTTATAGATTTTTTAATTATTCTAATACACCAAAATATAATAGGGAAAGGATTTCTATCTAAAATATATAAATGAAAAAAAGACTTAAAAGACTCAACAAAATACTATAGAAAAAACTACTGGGACTACTTTAGACTTAGTAACAAAAATTCCCCAAGTGAAGATGATAAAAAATGAATACATCAAAACAAACTACTTCCTCACTAAATTGGAGAATATTCTCTAGTAAGTTCATACACAGAATATTCATTATGCCACACAAAATTGAATTAATGTATAAAAAAGATATAGGTTGTTAGAGATGTAAAATGAATATTAAAACTGACCGGCAACATATTTTTGATTGTATGAGGCTTAAGCCATATTGGGACAACATAAATTCCTTTTTACAGGTTGTCTTCAATGATAAATTTATGCTAACTAAATCGCTAATTTTATTAAATGCTCCAATTTCTACATGTCACGAGAATAAAATACCCTCTTTTATGGAGCATCCTAATAATAGCAAGGAAGGTTATTACCAAAAATTGGAAAATGAGTATACCCCAGCTATGAAAGAATTTGTAAACATTGCAATTGAGGTTTGTCAACTTGAACTTATCATGGTTGAGGCAAAAACTTCTAGAGTTATCTTTTCATATAACATTTGGTTGAAATTTAAAGAACTGATGGAAAAACAAGCTTTAATAGTTCAATTAGAGTCAGTATTTCATTTTGTGTGTGTGTGTGTGTGTGTGTGTGTGTGTGTGTGTGTGTGTGTGTGTGTGTTTTGTTAGAAATCTTGCTGTATAGTAGACACCTTTGTAAATAGTTGCTTTAGTTGTCTTTTAATATTTGCTGTTTTTGTTGCTCTATTAGTCATATAATTCTATATAATTCTGATGTTGGACATTATTGTTTTGATGTTAAAGCTTCCAATAAAAAATAATTTTTTTAGAAAAAATGCACACTAGCACAAATTCTAAATAAATAAAATGTTTGTAATTTTATAAGAGTAATAATTAAATTCTGTTCATATTTTTGAAAAAAAAAAGAATTGACACAAGCTAATCCCCTCCTCAAAAAAAAGGTAAAGCCAATGACAATTTGTGTAAATTAATGCATTGCTGTGGAGGATCTGTTACTGTTC
>NC_056742.1:70393148-70403148 GCF_019279795.1 Protopterus annectens
TGATATGACAAAGAGAATTGTTGTGAGATCAATGGTGAAGGGAATAAGGAATAAGTATACTATAGGGATCAGTCCCCCATCCAACACTATTCATGTGTTTTCCCCCAATGTATCTGAGGAATAGAGAACAAAATCAGCTTATCTGCTGATGAGGGAAAGGCAGGTGCAGCTAAAGAAGATGTGGGAAAGAGCTAAGGAAAGATGTTGCAAAACCAACAAAGTGGGCAGACATTAACATTATTTGTACAGTTTTGACAAATGCAAAAGTACTGCATCTGGAGCAGAACAGTGCTGGTGTGAAGTCTCAGCTGGAGACTGGTGAAACAGGTGGCAACAGATACACTATTTATCTCATCTGGAAAGGATCATCATGGACAGAGTGTGAGGACAGTGGAGCAGAAAACATAATGCTTGCATCTTTAGAGAGAGAAAACAGGTCATACTTGTAGGTCCCTTGTCAGACCATACCTTGAACAGTGTGTGCAGTTCCAGAGGCCATACAAGGAAACATGCATTGGGCTTCATGAAGTAGTCCAAAAAAGTCACCAGAATGGTGGGTGGGATGGAGGGAAATGGAAATCACCAGAGATTAGAGCTAGAGCATTTCTTATCAGAGATTAGACCAGATGAGGATATGATATGGGTGCCCAGGAGTTTGTCAGGGGGATCTGAAAGTCAGTCATCCTGAAATAGAAATACAGAGGCAGCAGACTATAGAGACTAACTACTCCATCCATAGATATCTGAAAGTACTTCTTCATAGAGAGGGTTGTGGACCCATGAAATGGACTACTGGAATGAAAACAGATTAAAGTGGGCATAGACAGGTGGACAAAGGGTAAGGGGTGAAGATAAGGATGAAGGATGGAGGGAGCACAGAATATTAAGAGCATTTCAAGAATAGACTCAACAGAGTTATCATCGTCTTTTTCCATCCATCTAATAGAATGTAATGCAACTGCTCAGTAGCACAGGCAGATGGTTGTCATTTGTTGTGAGTTTACCATTCTTATTAAAATAGGCTCGTGTAGACTGTCACTGTAAATGCTAAACTGAAACTGCACCTCAGAGAACCCAAGTTCCTAATATGTGAGACTAGCTAGGCCTAAAAAAAGTATTCACTGGACAGGCAGTATTTTTATCTACAGTCACACAGAATAGAAAAAGGAAAGCAAAGCTGAAATAACTTTTAAATTCTCCATTTTAAAATAAACAGGTTAAATAAATGCATCAGAGTGCCTCTCTGATTTTACTTTACCCTTAAATGAATGCAACTTAATGATTTCTAAGGAACAGAGTGTGCATTGCTTATTTCATTTACAATACATGGGGCCTTTTGGGAAACATATCCCAGGTGACTAATACAAAAATTGTATATAGCATGATGTTGTTAATGGAACATGTCACACTTCAAATATATAAAATGTTTAACTATTTATATTTGGCTGTAGTGTTAGTAATCGTCAAAGCATTTGTAAAGCCTGTTTGTTTTGAAGACTATATGCATGTAGAGAGACTCGAGTGATACTTCCTGGTATCTCATTTTATTCTACAGGTTTCTAACTGTATCAGCAACATCATTTCAGAAGAAAGAGTTGAGCTACACCATCCTCATTAATCCTAGCAGCTTGTTTAACATTCATCGGGAGACTGGAGAAATCAGCCTGACACGTAGTGTGGATTATGAGACTGACCCACAACACTATGTGCTACTTGTGAAGGCAACTGAAAAGGGAGAGCAGTTCAGTTGTGCAGCAGAGGTAAATAGCTTATGTTAAGCTAAATATTAGCAAATAACTTTATTTTATTGGATTTATTTTAAGATGATTTTTTTCAGAATTCTAATACCTAACTCTGTATGGTAGTATTCTTTAAAGTTTCAACTTTAATAGAAAGCCATCAGCACTTGTATAAGACATAAATCTAACCATTAATTTGTTTAGCTAAAGTGTCTTCATCAGTTAAGAATGCTATATCCAAGGTGCTTGCTATAATGTAAGAAATGGGACAGAGTGGTAGGGTAGGTAGTTCTTTAGATACAGTAACAAGTAGCAAGGAAACGTGGGCTTTTGAGTAATTAAATAGGACAGCTGGCATGCAGCAAATAGATTAGTGCCACAAGAAAAGATTAAAATCTCTCATTAGAATTCACCAGTCAGTGTTTTCATTTTACCAAAAGTGCAGTGATTCCAGAGATAGTTATAAGTTGGAGTACAGAGAGCACTGATGTATACCGACTCTCATAGGTGACAGATTGCAAAGCATCAGTTCAGGATTTAGGTTTTTGTCTTTCCAGCGTTTGTTTTTCTTTGTAGAGTTGGTTTCCTAAACTCAATGAATAAGAGTGCAAATGACAGTAAATAATATGTGTAGCCCTATTTGAAGCAGCTGCAGCTATTATGGTTTAAGTTAAGCTACAAGGAACAGCAAAGCAGAAAGAGAAGTGGTAGCTGAGAAATTTCATGCAAGTATACTGATAATAGTGGCATAATTTATTCAACTTGTACAAAATTTCCATAAAATAGTACGTCCCAACACAGTACGATGCAAAGCTACAGTCACAATCTGTGCCCTTGTACAGGCAGTTGTAAGAGCAGGCCTATACTAGGAATATTGCTAAGTGTTCTGCAATATAGGAAGATGAGCAGAGTCTGTCATACAGGAGATAAGGGATCTTATCTTCTCATCAATGTCAGTTTCACTGAAGAATATTACTTTACAGCAAATAAACTAAGCAATGATTTAACCAACTGAAGTTTGTTTTTTAATATGTTATGTTAAAACCTGTCATCTGAGTTATCTTTTATTTGTTTGATAGATTAGTTTGGATACATTTTTGTCTTATACTGCTAGTATAATGTTTTTACTTCTCTAAACTGTAGCTGCAGTTCAATTCCTCTTTAGTGAAGGGCTATTCTACAGATGGGAAGTGAACTGAATTCTTGTTATAGGTTATCTTTGCCTTTTATCCTCACTTGCATAAGGGATGAGGTGCTTGCATCTTGCAAAAAATGTTTTAAGTGATTTTTTTTTTTTTTTTTGATAAAGGTGTCTTTTTTGCAGTGGCTTGTATTGCTTTGATAAAATGCTTTCATGTGTTTGGACTTTGATGGTCAACCCATGGATCCTGTGGCATGAAACCATTAACAATCTAGTATTGTGCAGCTAGAAGGACTTTGTAAGCGTTATTTAGAGGAAATTCTTTTCAGCAGAGACTTTAAAACACTCTGGGTGTGCCATTGTACACTCCTCATCAGGCTTTATAGAAGCCTTGCATGTGCAGTATATGTATTTTTATTCATTCTTCTGTAATTTGTAAACAAAGAGCCCAACTGATAGGACAGTGCTTTCTTTTAATGGAAGTTGAAACACTGTCTTCAGGAAGGAACAATGATACATTTGTCTGATGATGCTAAACGTGAATACAGATACTTCATTTTATGAGATTTGCAGTAACATTGCAATGCAAGAAATGGGAACAGTAACGGCAAATAGAAGACCATGCTCCAGTTATACCACAAAGCCTAAATACCACTTTGATGGAATCTAGGATTCTTTGTGTTTTAGAGATGCCCTCAATTTCCTTGTTTAGCTCTGAGAGAAAATGATTCATGTCAGTTTTGAAGGACATCAGAGGATCAAACCCAGAGCACAAGTATTTGTAAGAAGATCGTTTCTCAGCAATTGCATTCTGTAAACTGAAGTCATGGCAAGCACACACACACACACACACAGACACACACACACACACACACACACACACACACACACACACACACACGCACACAGACACACACGTGCACACACGCACACACACACATGCGTGCGTACATGCATGCATGCACACCTTGTATCTGTAGGATTCTTCTTTATTTATTATTAAGAACCTGGTCTATTTAGCAATTTTCATCTCACATGATCTGAATAATGTGAAAGGGTTCTGAATAGTGCCAGCACAAAGGAAAACGTCCTCCATTTTTTCCACTTTCCACCGTATTAAATTCTCATGATACTGAAAGTAATGGTATAATTCTGGATGTGAATCTTTCAGTTTTACTCTGTCTAAATATAATAATAACCTATTTAAGTTAAACTTGTGCTGATTCTTGTGAAGGTTCAAAAATAGATTATTCATTATTGTTTTATGATATCTGCCATTGTTGTGTAAGATCATTTGATTCCCTCGTTAAATAGGTTTCCAAAAGCAGAATAACTCTTCAGCTATATTTATAAATAAGGAAAAAAAAAAGAAGTGTTCAGTACTATGCCCCAGTGCACCCACCTGTAAGGATCTCCTTGAGATAATTTTTTAATAGACTTTCAGATCTGAAATCTGTATCCTGGAATCTTCTTGAACTAGCTAACTAATAACCTTGCCAGAGAAACCTAGGTCAGGAAGATTCACTGTCAATACTGACTGCCCCATGAGACCATAATAAAATAAATAAAATTATGATGGGAAGGTATTTAGCAGCATTCAACTAATATAAAACAGATAAATGTGCTAATCTATTAAATATCTGTAGTTGTTTTGAAGTGGTTTTGTTGCCACATGAGATCTGAAGATCAGGAGAAAACTTGGAAAAAGCAATTCCAGAAAGGTTTCCTATGCCAAAGGCCTTAGCTCTCTCTCTCTCTCTCTATATATATATATATATATATATATTTATATATATATATATATTTATTTATATATATATATATATATATATATATATATATTTATTTATATATATATATATATATATATATATATATATATATTTATATATATATATATATATATATATATTTATATATATATATATATATATATATACTCAATGTAAAGGTAGAAGTCTCAGTGTATGATACTTTCTTAATCAAAGGTGTTATGGAGGTGTGTTGCCATAGGTTTTAAATTGACACACTGCCTGCTTGCCCACAGTATTTTTAATATCTAGCTAATAAGTACTGTACTGACTGATCATATCCATGTGAAGATAAATCAGAAAATGTACTGACTATTTAGATATACTTAGACCTGCTGCTACAGTTTGCTTTGCGTATTTATTTGCACTGTTGCAGACTGGATGCATGCAAATGTGTCAGTGAAGAGAATGTTCATCTGCTAAGGACATTATCAAAATTACTGATGAATGTGACAGCACACTTAACTGAGAACACAACTATTATAATTGATTATTAATTTCAAAAGTGTTTGACCATTCTTGCCATATGACTTGTGTTTGCCACTGCTTGGGGCTTACAGAAATATTTAGAGGGTGCTTATGGATAGCTGCTCTTTATGAAACAGCTTGCTTTTGAATTATATTGCTAATTCATGACATCATAAAATTCAATACAAAATTTCTTTAAAAAAACAACAGTTTATAACTATGCTTAAATAGCAGCTACATAAAAACTTCCTAAGATACACTCAAACATATATTTATTTCAATGCTTAAGTGGTCTAACTTTCAAAAAAGGTTTTAGTGACACTGCACTATTTAACCCTGGATAGCTGTCTGCCTTCAGTAACTACCAAACATGTACCGTCTGCAGGTCCATCACACATTTTTAATTTTATGGCCCTAGAGGTTATGCAATTAAACATTAGAGGTGGGGATATGAGCAATATTATAGAAGAAGTTGAACAGAAATGGATGATGTTACTGAAGGCAGACAGCTATCCAGGGTTAAACTGTGCAGTGTCACTAAAACCTTTTTTGAAAGCAAGACCACTCAAGCATTGAAATAAATATATGTTTGATTGTATCTTAGGAAGTTTTTATGTAGCTGCTATTTAAGCATAGTTTTAAACTGTTGTTTTTTTAAAGTAATTTTGTATTGAATTTTATGATGTCATGAATGAAAAGCCATATGATTGGATATTGTATGGTTTAAATGTAGAGAGATTTTATGTGTTTGTTAGAGTCTGAGGAAGCGATGTGTTATTCATTGCGAAAGCGCTTACTCAATTAAACTTTTACCATTTTACTATTTTTGCTGTCAGCCGTGGTCAGTTCGTTATATTCTTTTTTACTATAAGCTAATTTATCTTGTTACATCTGAAAAAAAAAAGACATTTTTGTAGCTAACATAAGCAATTTCATTATAAAATAGTCAACTTTTGCAGAGTGCTTCCATAATTAACTCTTAAAAGGGGACAGGAGTTAGAGGTTATGTAGGTATAGAATCCTAGTTATCTTAAATACACTGTGATGTGGGATCATTATATACAAAGCAGATCTAAAACCTGTTTGACAAAGTTGAAGGATGTCACCCCTGGATTTTTGCAGTTCTTTCCTTTAATAGTGTATCTTGCAATAGTTGGAGTAATCAACTGAAAACTATTTCATCTAATAACATCTTAACAGTTGGATAAAGATGCAGTCTTATTCAATGAACCAATAAAGAGCACAGTCATTGTTGCTTTGGTGATTTAGTTTACTTTCAAAACATGTATTGCTTCTAGTGACTCTATTCCCCAAAAGGATATTCCTTGCCTTTTTTGTAAGATTCAGTTGTTTTTTTCACACATTTACTTATGCAAGCAAGAACTTCCATATTTTAAGCAAACAGTAAAGCAAAAATGGAAGCAGACATCTCAATGTCTACACAGTTAGCATTCCCAGTCATTAGTGCCACAAGGAAAAATGCACGGTCATTGTTAAACGGATCATACAGTGCATTAGTCAGGGTTGGGGGATGGCTTTCTGTTCTAGTATCACACTTTCATAAGTGAAAAAAGGCAAACTAGAAACTGTGGATAAATGATTTTAACATTACAGTGTACAATGATTTCTGGAAAAAATATTATGCATAATTCACAAGTCAGTAAGTAATACTTATCAACAAATAACCACTGGTTGAATGCCAACCTTAAATGTACATATTATGAATAATATCACTTGCATTTATAATTGTAAATAACATACAGATACACTGCCTCTTCTTTGTTACTGTACTATGTACAACTGTGTGTATTTATAGTCTATGCATAATTTGCTGTTTGTGGTTTCCACCATGGTACCTAGGTCATGACTGAAACTGCTTAAAACAGCTATCAAGCTTAAATAAATAAATACATAAATAGACCAGCACATTATAATGTTATGAATGGGCTCTACTAGACACCTGATTGCACAATACAGGTTTTACACCATTTCAACTTTGCTGGTTTTGCCTTGCTTTAACTGTAGATCAAGTGAATTGCTAATATTATTGTCCTATAGTTAAGACATAGGGGCATAAGACTGCTCATATAATTCAGAAATTTTATTCTGCAAGTAGGCAATCAAGGTGAAACATTTATTTTTATTTATTTTGTTTTGCAAATAGATGAACTGGACCATAAGGGCCCCTTTTTAGTCATGACCTTGTGATAAGAACAAAACAGATATGCAATATACACAAGTAAGCCAATGTAAAATAAACTAGGAAAAGCATTATCAGGCTTAGACTAACAGAATTTAAGTTAAAACAATGTGCTGCTCACAGCAAAACAGTCAAAGTCAAGATTATGTGTACCATTGAATGCTACCCTGCAGGAGTAGGTAATTAAGAAAATGAATAATAATGGATTTGGGAAAATGACTAGGTGACAAAGCTGATATATTTACACAAACTTTGCTGTTGTTTAAAGGTGTGCATGTAACAGATTTTACCATATTCTCATGAATAGTAAGGCATTAATTTAAATATCTGAAAGTAAGGAAAAAACTTAAAGTACAAATAGCAAGTCTAACTTGTATAAAACTACTGACAGTCAATAGGAGAAGTAACAGTCATCACAGCTGGTCATGACAGAACCAGCAGTAAATGCATCTATGAAATATGTTGCAACAACAGATGAGAATATGGTAATTTCAGCAGGAGTAGGGACTATAGAATCTATTGTATGAAAAAATAACTATAGTTACAACATTTGTGCTTTCAGTGTAGCTGCTGTACAACCCTCCCACCCACTACAATGAAAAACTGATGCATTTATTTATATATGTACACTGTATGTTATATGTAAAATATTAAGTGGACTTGTTTTAGCTGTTTTAGGGTCACCTCTTTGCTTTATTACGGCAACAGCATTTTATCAAGAGAGATTGAGAGCAAGAATGTCTCTCTGTGGGATTAAAGAGTCTTTCTACTAGAGGCTATCATACTCCAAAACATGCTTTGCTAAAAGACTCCAATAATGAGCTACTATCTATATAAATAATAGAACATGTGAGGTCTGTAGTGATTCCACCCCTTTCTGACAATGGTATTATGCCTTCAGGCATACTACAAAGCTTAGTCCTAGGGTTTGTTCAGTTTTTGCTATTTATTAATGATTTGACTTGTGAGGTTAAGGTCTTTTTTACCAAACCATTAGTTTCTACCCTTTCACTCAATTGACCAGGGGCAGCTCGTGCCATTGGACTGCAGGACTGCAGCCCTCCCAGGAAAAAGATGGAAGTGTAGACATTTGAAATGAATAAAAAAATAAAAATGTGTATTAATATTTTGTTTGTGTTATGTTGTGTAACACTATAATAATGTTGTGCTTCTGAGAGAGTCTGCAAAGTCTCAGAACTCGAACTGCGCATGCTCGTCAAGTTCCGTTCTTTTCTTTTTTTTTCTTTTCTTTTTTTTTAGAAAAACGTTCTTATCTGACTGCTGTAAAGGCAGTCCAGATTAAAGAAAAGACATTACTGTGATGCCCAGAAGTCAATGCGGTTTAACCACACAGTAAATTAGAAGGGGGTTCTGACTGCCATGTCCACAGGCACGAACGTGACGTGGACGGCTGGATTGCTACTGAAAACAATCAGTAGCACTAACACTAAGCACAGTACTGTACTTGTCTTGTTGTGAGGATGATTGGATAGTGGATTCCGTTATCGTTGTTTTTTTTTGCTCATTTTCTCATTTTGATTCCACTACCAGACACTCAGTGTCTCCCTCTCATCCAATCAGCCCACTGGCTCCTCCTCATCAGGGTGAGGGTCAACTTGGAGGGGCCATTATTCAGACAGCCATTTGAGTAGTTCATGATTTTTCTACTCTTTTTGGCCCTAAGCTCTCTGCACATACTTAGCATTGCACAAGGGCAAGGATTTGCAATGGGTCATCTGCAAATTACTTTCCCTCACTTCCTCATGAGGCATTTCCTTTCATGCAGCCCCACCTCTCCTCCCAAAACATGGAAGGTAGTTTCCCTGGTCTCCATCAGAGGGAAACAATACTTCCCAGTCTGCACCCCTCCAGGAAAAGACAACAGGCCACATCCCGTTACTCTGTCCCATCCCTGCCTGGCACCTCCAGTGCCTAGGCTGCTAATAGAACCCAGTTTCCTGAGGCACATTTAGGGCACCATATGTCTATGCCATGAAGCTAGATTTTGAAATAAGGATTTTTACTATATCCTTTCTTTTGTGCCCCTTGTGTTATCTCCCTGTGTTCTTTTCCTGCAGGTGTTTAGCTTTTAACCTATCCTGCAGGTCTGTAAAGTTCTCTGTCACATTTTAAATGGGATGTTTTCCTAATCCTATGCTTCTTTTGCTGTATCTAGCAAGCCTTGGGGGACATATGCTAGACTACTGTTTTTAAGAATTATAATATATTTGAGGTTCAGGGCACTTTCCTTATTGCAAAGAAAAGATATGAAAGCAGTTGGTCTCAGTATTTCCCATCCAGTTCTACACCTTTTCATAACACAGACTTTAAAGTTTTTATGAAAACACTCAACTATCTTATTGTCTGTTGGATGTGTTCTGATATCCTTAGCTGTTTCAGTTTAAACAAATTCATGAAGTTCATACATTACTTTTCATAGATTCATAGATTGTTACTAGGCTAATGACTCAGAGGGCCTTTCTAAACCTAGCCAAGTTTTTCTGAAAGAATGATGATATCCTGCATCTGAGTAAAATACTAACAGACAGATATTTATAAGCTACCTCTGTCCATAAGGGACATGGATGCCAGGCCCGGTGTGCATTTCCTATTCCCCATCCACTAGTCTAAGTTATGCTTA
>NC_056742.1:70408148-70435648 GCF_019279795.1 Protopterus annectens
AACTAGCCTGAAGGTGTGGGTATCCTTAATAAATATGGACATGCCTCCACCTTTAGTGTTTTGGTCCAGATTAGGTGGTCGAAAGGTGTGGTATGAATTATAGCCTGGTAATGCAGGGGTGCTCTCTGGAGCCTTAAACCAGGTCTCTGACACTGCACAGATGTTAATGTTCTCCATTTTAAGGAGTGCCTCGAGTGAGTGCATTTTAAGGTTTAGACTTCTAGCATTAAGTAGCATTACCCTCAGATTTTGCTTGCTTGTACCTGTTATGGTGGTGAATTTGTCATTTAAACCTTGCCTAAAAAAGGCACTATAGGGGTGGCAAGAGCCTTAGCAAGTTTCCAGAATCTCAAGGGCGACAGGTGCAGACCATCTCTGGCAAAGCATCGTGGTCTGTCGATCATGTCATCCCAGGCAGACAGATGCTGGATCCTCTTAGAATGACACCAGAAGCTTAGCCAATTGTTGAAGTCAGTCATTTTGTCCTTGTACTGTGGTATCATTCTGGGTGATGGCAGGATGCTACTCAGGGCTAGGGTCATACCTGCCGGGCTACTAGATAGGAGAGCTCCTCTACGTCTCTTTTCATGTAGTCCAGGGAGGTGCATCTCAGATCATTCACACCAACATGGACAATGACAGAGTCATATTTGTACTTGTTGTGGAGTGTTCTGAGTGTGTGCATTATGTGGTGGATCCTGGCACCTGACAGGCAGCTGACAGTAACTTTCACCATATATATATATATATATATATATATATATATATATATATATATATATATATATATATATATATATATATATATATATATATATATATATATATATGTGTGTGTGTGTGTGTGTGTGTGTGGCACAATCCACACTGACACAAATGATATACATGCCATTAATGTTGCAAAGTCTTATGTATGTAGTGTGTGCATAAGCAGAACAGGTAACACACATGCATCTGTTGTAACAACTTGAATGGTGTTTCTCACCATCAGACAGTCATGTATATTCCACTGAAAGAATACCTAGGTATGGCCAATAAGCTATGTGACAGCTCACTGTGATAAAAGTGGTACACTTCAGTTACACATCACTGGAAGATGTGTAGGGAGGTACATGAAGAAGGGTGTATTGTACACAGTTATTCTTGTGATGAGGGCTAGAAACCATGAAGGTATTATGGCCTCATTGTGTCTGTGCTTCACATACTCAGTACTTGTGTTACATTCAAGGGAGTAGCCAGCACTGTGACCACATACTAGTGGATATACCACCTACCATCCTCCCCAGGACATGGATCACATGCCTATTGGTCTGATTATAGGGTATGATGTCCACATTATACTTGGGTGGTGTGTTTGTTTCCTGACTTAACAAATCCCCCCATGTTTCTTGTCAATGCAGGTGTTCTCATAGCTGTGGAAGCATTTTTTCGTATGTGTTAATACTGTCTGTATTATACTAATATCACAGTTGGAGTTAATGATTGCCCACAATCTGCAGTCCTTCAGGCAGCTGTTTGGACACAGGATGTGTATGCCATCTGTGATGTCCATCACTTAACTAATGGACAGGAAAGGGCCTAACAGACAGCCCTGATGTACGGACCTGATCACTGGACCTGAGATATAGATCACATCACACATTTCAACATAATGAAATGCCACGTATGTGATACACTGATCTACCCATCTGGCCCCTACCTATCTAATAAAAGTATTTTTATGGCCACATATGACAGTGTTGATTGAATACCGTAGTGTGGATTTGTGTCAAATGCATTGAACTGGTCAAGTTCCACAAAATGATACTGTTGCCTTCATGCATGCCCTCGATAACCTCTTTGAGGACATATATCAGATGTAACAGACATGATGTTGCATTAACATCTCACACAGGTCTGTTGCACACAGCTGGAATATTACTAGTGTACATGTAGAAGAGGTCCATGATGATATGTTTATCTACCTCACAGTCAAGGAGAATCAGGATGTCTCTATACATGCATACATTAGGTGCTGTCCCTCCAACTCAGGTGGCTGCATGTTGATGTACACCCATGTTTGGAAACATAGCCCATGTGGAGGGTGTGTTGAAGTATATACTCAACCATATCAGGAGGGTGCATTTCCTGAGTCATGCTATAGGTGATATGTGATTGTCACAGCCCATTGATTCAATGTGATAGGCCTGGATGAAGGAAGACAGTGCATACTGCCTATCATGATCTGGCCTAGGGTTTTGACACAATCCCCCCTGCAGGTATCATTGAGAAACCCTCCCAATTGGGGATTAACCCTTATGTGAGTAAATGAGTAACCAATTGGCTCACCAACAGAACAGATACTGTCGAATTTGATGAATTAACCCGTACCAGTAGAACTGTCACCACTGGCAAACCCCAGGGATCTGTGCTTGCCCCTTCACTGTTTGGACTCAATTTCTGGACAGTTCAGGCTCAAGTATATGGCCTGTGGCCTACCAGGTTTGCTGATACTTGTATATTGGGTGCAATCATTGAGTCCACCAATGATGATAACATAGTACAGGAGGAGCTAACGCAGACAAATAAATGGTGACAATTGCACACGATCTACAAATAAAGGCCAGAAATGTGTCTTTTTTATGTTCTCCATCTGAAAAGTGGAATTCCTTGTTAATCACAGCATTGACGACAGTCCCGCTATGCTCAAGGCCAGTGATGCAAGCATTCAGAACACATGTAGATAGCAATCTGAACTTTGACCACCAAGTGTCCAAACTGGTATTGAAAGCCTATGTTGTGCACATCATAAATTACACCATCATATTCAGATCTTAGTATTGCATGACAGCACTGTAGTCAAACCTCATCAGAACACTAATAGAGTATAATGCTGTCTTTTGCATGTACCTCACCAGACACATGCAGCACCTGGGAATACCACAGGCCTTTCTCAGCAAGATAATACAGAGCCTACAAAACATACCTTGATGTATGTGGATAAATTAAAATCCATGTCACTGTAATCTGTCTTGTATAGGATGAGGTGACTTCTGACCCTGCCCTAGTGGGAGTACTGCATATCCAAAAATCAGATATAGCTGATGACATCAAAAGTGTCTGTTGAGGATAATATGGTAAGAACAATGCCCCACGTACTGGTGTAAAACACTCTCTGTAATGTCAAGCATGAGCTCATATGCACACACAAACACCAAGTTGACTGCAGTAAGAATAGGACCCCTACCTAACTACAATGGCTACAGAACTCAGTACTTTATGCAAGCACCACTGCATAAGTCTGACTTGGAATGTCTCAGACAACACTTCATAGCTGATGACATCAGCAGTGTCTTTTGGGTAGAATATAACAGTGTTCCACAGGCTAGTGTAAAATGCTTTCTGTAATGTCAAGCAAGAGCTTACACACACACACACACACACACACACACACACACACACACACACACACACACACACACACACACACATGACTGTTGGGGAGACTGCATGAAATTGATGTGTAGGCATTTGCAAGAATCAAAATACTGTCAAACCATGGCATTGGAGCAGTAATTATGGGATACACACTTCTGTTATTCTGTCTAGCACATGCACACATCCAGTTGACTGCAGTGAAAGCAGAACCCCTACCTATCTAAGTACACAAACTACAGAACACAGTACTTTACACAAGCATCACAACATAAGTCTGACTTTTACAAGAGTTCAGGTGAACTTATAGTAGATGACATCAGTAGGCCATGTGGGAGACAAGCTGTTGGGAGGCCTGCATAGGTTCATAGCTTCATAGGTTAATAGGGGGCTACTAGCCTAATGGCCATAGGGTATTTAGAAGCCCAGCTGTGTAAAAACACAAATACTTTTATTGAGCTTAGGCAGATGGTCATTGTTAGCAGAGCAATTTTATGAGCAGTACCAACTGGCCCTGTCCACGAGGGACATAGGTACCACCCCAGAGATAACTTTACAATCAACCAACCAATAGTCAAGGTGGAGCTTGAACAGAGTCATTGAGGAGCACTGCTTCACACACAGTGGGAGCCTATTACAGAAGAGTGTGACTCACTGGGCAATATAGCTGTCTCCCCAGCATATCCTGTTTTTGTCACAGACTAGGTTGAGAACCCTGGGGCAAGTTATTCTTTTCCCATTTGATTTGCATATGTCCAGAATTTCCAGTAGGGCATGGTCTGAGACTACTCTGTAGGCAAGGGACAGATCACCTCTCAGCAGCCTGCATGATACTAAGTACAGTGACAAGTGTTTCAATCTTTCCATGTATGTGATGTTTGGAGGCCTTGGATTCTTCCAGACACAAACCTGTGCTTTCTCTAATTGCTGCAGGTGTCTGGTGAGGTACAGACAGAAGGGAGCATTGTACTCAATTAGTGGTCTGATAAGGGTAGAGTCTAGTCTTGGATGTGACGTCCATATGCATGAGGTGCACAATGCAGAATGTGTGTGTCACTCTTCTATTACATTACGGGAATGGACCCCATTCCTAAGTCAAAGTACAATTAAAGTTCATGATATTAGTATTGCTTCAGTCTTTGATGTTAGCCATAAGTGCTCTTCACAGCACCATTAATGTCCCCAATAATGACTCCTTCTGCAATTTGTATGGAGTTACATATATTGGTAATATATCTGAATATGATTCTAGATTCTTTTTTGTAAGACCCATTGCTCCTGCTACTATTGGAACTGTCTGGGTATCATTCTTCCGCATTGCTCTGATTTCTGCCTGCAAATCCTGATATTTTATGACTTTGTGTCTCTCTGTATATAAGACACTATAGTCACTTAGTGTAGCGATTATGATTTTGTGTCTCTCTGTATGCAAGACGCTGTAGTCACTGGGTGTAGCAATTTCAATGATTAATGCTACTTTTGACTTTTTTTCATGGACCACTGTATCTGTTTTTCGCACATCTGTCTTTTGAACTGTTGGTAATGGATGATTCCATGTGATGTAGACTTCATTTTCTATGATGCTTTGTGGCTCATGTTTCCAGTGTTTTCCAGCTACTTCAATACAATAATGTTTACACAATCCTCAGTGCAATAGTCTTGCCACATTATTATGCCTTTCAGTATACAGTCCTTCTGTCATTAGTATGTCTTAACCAGCAACGAGATGTGTGACTGTTTCCAGTGCTGTTTTACAAAACTTACATTTGTCTTTTTCCCACATGTTCAATGGACTTTGTAAACCAACATGCATGTAGCCCACTATCTTGGGCCACCAGTATTAACTTTTCATCCTTTGGTTTGAAATTGCCTCTCCTTAACCATTCTTGCATTTGACTCTGATCAACATGAGGTCTTCCGGAAGTTTTCTATACTTGCAAATATATTTATGCATTTTCCACATTTCTTGCCTTCTCATCTGATCCTTCAACTTATATTCTTAGTTTTGTTTTTGTTTTTTTTTTTTTTGGCACATTCAGTTGCCACCTGTTTTTTTATCTACTTCTGGTTTGATTTCCATTCCTGCTTGACTTTGATATGCTTCTGCTAGACTAAGCAGGGAAGTTATCTTAGATTTATTCTCCTCATGTTTCAAAACTTTGACTATGTTTAGGTCCTGTGAGGTCAGCAGATATATGTGCAGTCCTATGATTGCAGATCTATACATGTACTCAATTTCAAGGAGGCCCATATCTCCTTTGGAATGGGGAATATATACTCTTGGTATGCACTAATTTTTATAAATCATTTGGTGATCATGAAGCATCCTTCTTATTTTCCTGTCTAATCTATCCAGCACATTTTTGGGCCAGTCAATTACTCCAAAACTGTAAGTAAGGACAGGAAGAGCAAATTGGTTTATAGCTTGAATTTTGTTTCTAGATGTCAACACTGTTTTCAGGATTAATTCAAGTCTTCTAAAATATTCCGTGCTAAGTTTTATTCACATTTTTACATGTTTTATTGTTGATCCTTCATCAGTTCTCAAACATTTATACACTCCCTCTTGCTCAAGTTCTTTTATATCACATTCTTATCCCAAACTGATGTTTTCTTGGTGCTGCGGCTTTCCTGCTTTAAAGGTTGCTTTTGCACACTAATCAAGACCAAATGACATTTTTATATAATCTGAAAATGTTTTGACTACTTGCAAGTGCACTTTCAGTTCCTCATCTGATGAGCTATACAGTTTTAAATCATTGACAAAGAGAAGATGAGAAGTATTTATACTTTTTGTTTTTTAGGAGCCAAATTATAGCCATGGCCTAATCTGTTAAGTAGAAAGCTTAATGGATTAAGAGCAAGACAGAATAGCAGAGGTGACAGGGGGTCACCCTGGAATATTCCTCTTTGGATTCTCATTCCTGGAATAATAATTTATCATTTATCATGGCTAAATTGTAGAGTGGTCTGGCACTTTTTCATGGTCTCTGTAATGTAGTTTATCAGTGTAAGATGTATTTTATACGTTTTAAGCACTCTTTTATCCATGAATGTGGGATACTATCAAATACTTTTTTGTAGTCAATCCATGTCATATTTAGATTCTTCCCCTTTTTACAGTTCTCCAGTATGACTTTATTTAGCAAAAGCTGATCCTTTGTTCCATATGACTTTCTTTTATTGCCCTTTTGTTCTATTGCCATGATTGAGTTTTCTTCTAAATGTCTGTAAACTCATCAGTTCCAGTGTATAGTTTATAAGTAGTTGGAATGCAAGTTATTGGTCTATAATTTTTAGGGTAGCTTGCAGGTTCACTCTTAAGTAAGAGCATTATTTTTCATGTTCTTAGCTAGGCTGGTGTCTGTTCAGGGTGTGCATATAAATAGTTCTTACTCATGGTTAGATGTTTGTGCAAATATGTCGATACCTTTAACCAGAAGTTAGGTTCTGCATCTGGGCCTGGTATTTTCCACTTAGTGGCTTTTCTTAGCTTTATTTCAAACTCTCTGGCTGTTACTTCATCCCATTTCATATCCTGTACCTTTGAACTTCTTATACTTTCTTTTACTTCTTCTATCCATTTAGCATCTTTGTTATGTTCCACAGGATCTTCATAAATACTTCTCCAAACTGTATCTATTTCTTCTTTTTTGAGTGGTCTTTCAATTCCTTTTACCTTGTTTGCCAATTCTCTATAAAACGTATTGTGGTCATCAATAAATTGCTTGTTTTGTACTTTTCCTTTATATGTATATGTGTATCTTCTAAGTTTTTCTGCCTGTGCTGATATTTTTAGTTTATTATTTGCGATATTGCATGACAGATCCTTATCCATTATAATATTGCACATTGCTTTTATCACGTCTATCTTTCTCAGTATTTTTGATTATCTATTCCCTCTTAACAGTGACACTTCTTGTCTTAACTGCTTTATAGTTTTTTCTATTTGATACTTCTATGATGACATTCGATTTCTCCCCTTCCTTTCCCTTACTATCCTGTGCTCTTGTGGTAGAATTTTATCTGTTATTAATTTAGCTGCAGCCTGCACAGTAATATATCCTGTTTACTTCTGTCATATCACATGGATCTCTGTGGACAGTCATAACTACAGTGTTTATTTGCTTTATCAAACTTCTGACTTTTTTGGTTTTATTGACCTTCTTCAGTCTATTTCTTTCATTCATTGATCTTAATATGTATCTATCTATTTCTATTAAAAAAACAACTCTTAGCTCATTTTCTTCTAAACTGAGGGCACATTTTTCATTCTCCATTTTCTGTGGGCATTCTGTAGAAAGTTCTATACCATATTCCTGTGACACATTCTTTTCAATTTCATCCTGTGTCATCCTTTGCTCTGTCATATGGGCACTCACTGGCCTATCACATCTCAACATTGACTGCTCTAGAGTTGCCACAGTTTCCTGTTCCTTCCCTTGCTGTCCAGCTTCAAATGGATGTTTATACTGGTTTCCTGTGGAAGGCTCCAAAATATCTTCATATGGCAACTGACCAGTTTACTTTTTCTTCCACTGGTTTCTCCTTAATTTGGATGTCTGTTGCTCTATCCTGCTGTGTTGTTTTCTGAGTTAAATTTTCTACACCGAATCCTTCACTTCACAGGTACTCCATAACCTCAGTTTCTATTTCTTTAACTTCTCCATTGCTAATCTTCTTTTCTACTTTTCCTCTTTGTCTTCTTATTTTTTTGTGTTGTAAAGTTTTTCATGTCCAAATTTCTTTGCCTATATTTCTCTTCAAATATATTTGGTGTTGTTCTTTTTGTATTGATTAGTTTTGCTTTATCCTTTGCATAAATATCACACCATATTAAATCTCTTTTTTTCCCATGTCCATATTTCTTCTTCAGATGTCTCCTGATCTTCTTGTTTCTCCTTACTATGGGGACTCGTTCCATCAAGCTGTGATGTAACCTGTGTTAGACCTTCTACACCAAATCTTTCACTTCTCGGGGCATTCCAGAACTTCATCTTCTATTTTTTTAACTTCAACTTTACTAATCTTCTTTTCTATATTCCCTCTTTGTGATATTATTTTCTTTATTGTAACACTTTCCATATCTGGATGCCTTTGCCTTTGAAAATTTTTGGGGCTGCCTTTTTTGTATTAATTAATTTGGCTTTCAACTTTGCATAAATATTGTACCACATCAAATCTCTCTTTCTTTCCCATATCCATATTTCTTTTTTATGCTTTTCAAAAGTCTCTAGGTTTTGTTGTTTATATTTTCACAGTTCCTCGGATGCTTCTTTTTTCAAACAAATCAAAGTTTCTTGGTCTATATAATGTTTTTCACAAATCACTACTATGGACATAGTGATGAAAGTGTAGATTACTATAAACATGTATTCCCAAGTTTCACAACAATGTGTTTGAGCTTAGAGGGATGTCATAATTAGTAGGGGTACTTTACTGCCAAAAGAGGCAATGAGTCAGTGTATCCCTTAAAGTTTAGTCTGTGAGTTTGTCATCAATCATTTTTGTGTGCCAGCCCATTTTGTCATATGTTACCATCATTGGGGACTCTATATGAGTTCATCCAGTTAACACTCATCTGCAATCTTGGTAAACCACAGGCCATATACTGTTGCCTGCACTTCAGGGATGTAATTTGCAAAACGTTGAGGGCCCAGCAGACATCCTTGTGGTGTTCTAATGATAAGTGGCTAGTGGTGGAGGTGCAGTCCCCAACTTTGAGAGTGCGTATTCTGTCGGTGAGCCAGCTGGCTATCATCTACTACTGTTTGGCTTAATTCCCACATAGGAGATCTTCACTATGAGACATGAATGGGGGATAGCGTCAAAGACCTTAGATCACTCCACATAGGCGGTATGCCCTGTTATCCCTCATTCAGGTCTTTGGGGTCTTTATCAATAAAGTTGACAAGGTTCAATAAGCAAGATATACCCTTGACAAAAAGAAAATGGGTCAGGTCAATCGTGTTGAAGGTCAGCTATGTCCCTGTGGATAAGGTCCATGCTGATTCCTTCCCTAGCCGTGCAGATAAGGATTTTTAGGCACATGTATCAATAGTTGTAGATCTGCATGTTACCAGACTGATGTGCATTGCATATCACACAACATTTGATAATACATTTTGTAGTGTAGATGATATATATGTGAAAAAAAAGTACTGAGGCACCAGGGTTTCAGTGCTGGAGGGGGGCATTACATGGATGTACTGTAAATATGTGACATATTGTTAGAGAGGGCCCTCAGTTTTTAATGTTTTCTCATATAATTTCATGTCATAGACAGGAACAGGACAGTAAACAGCAGTAATATAGAATAATATGTACATTTCCATGGTGGGGGGTGAGCAGCACATTTGCCCACCAACTGGCAAACTGTATACGCATGTGAGATACACATTTATGAATAGTTAATCAGTGAGCAAATGCAAAATGTATTGCTAAAGTCTGACAGTTAGTATTGAGCCCATGAAACACCTACTGTTTAGCTGACTCTGTGGTAGCAAGTGTTATTGCACTGATATATTAATTTTTGGGGCCAGATGGTACTAGGTTTGAATCCAGGCGTATGTAATACTTCTTCATACTTTAAATTACAGAGAGATAATGTAATGAAATTAATCCTTTATAGTGCATGTGTTGCTGTGTGTTGACATAGTGCAGTGGAATTAAGCAGCATTGCATGGAGGTAACTGCAGTAGTCTGTCACTGCTCACCATTGCTGTGTGTTGATGCACGATGCACACCTCCGCACAAACATGCAGTCCAAAAAGTGTAGGGATCCATTGTTTCTCCAGCAAATTATGTATGTTGTGTGTGATTCTACATTTTGACCAGATTAAAGTGGTGAAATGGAGAGCAAGCCGGGGATGAACAAAGGGAAATCAGGATGTGTAGGAGGGAGGTAGGAAAGAGCCATAGCTATCCATTTCTTTACCAGTGTAAACTGAATATACAGTATGTGCAAAATATAATAACTGAATTTGGAATGTCACTTCCAGAAAGAGGGGTGACCACACTGCATTTATGTTGTATAGCCAAATGGACTGAATCAAGTGTGTCAAGAAGACATATGTATGAAATGGTGTGCTATGCATGGGACAATTTTTTTTTGTGGGACAGGTGCCCATTTAATTTTTATTTCTGAAAGAAAGGAATGTTGGGGAAGGGACGTAGGTATGTCTGGGATGGGTAAATTGGGTAGTTCAGGAAGCAATTGCAGACAAACATGACAAACAAGACAAGAGACAGAGATGGTGATGGACACAAAAGGTTGGGGGACACCATGATTAAGGTGAGGCTGGGGATATCCAGAGCCCATGGCCATCAAGCTGGGAGACAGTGAAAATGGAGTCCTCACCCACTGGACTGACATCACTGTCACCTCACTCTACTGGTGGCTGAAGTGATTGATGTCTCCTCCCCCTCTTCCTAATACTACTGAAAATAAATGAGTGCATCCTCTCCAGACAGTGTAGGCATGCACCAATGATGCAGCACACCACCCTCACATCATCCCTGGCAACCCACTGTGGGTAATGAAATCACCAGCTCTGACACTGCTCCTGGATGGTACCTCTGGACTAGCCTCTGGGGCAGGACTGCCGATAGTGCAGGGGCAACAGAGGCATCACTCTCAGGTTGGCTGCCAGATGTTCCATGAATTGGTGCTGCAGCTGCTGCAGGAGGAGCAGGCTGGTCCAATGGAGCTGGCCTACCTCGCTGTGCTGTGGAGCATTTAGTGATGTGGTACACATGGATGATATGGACACATTTTGATGACACATAATAAAAATAAATCAAATAAAAAATAAATTAAATAAAATAACATTAAAAAAATGTTTATAAAATAAAATACAAATAAAATAAAAATATTTAAAAATAAAATACACAAAATTAAAAAAAAAAATTATAAAATAAAATAATAAAATAAAAAAGTATTTCTAAAAACAAAATACAATAAAAAAATAAAATAAGAAAGATAAGGGTTGGGGTGAGATAAAGAAAGAAATAAAATCAGTACCTTCATTTGTGACATGCAATGTATTAATACAATTTTACAACTCTATTATCTTAACTTTTATTTTTAAGTCTACCATCTCATAACAGATGCACAGTATACAGATTGCAGCAAATAATCCTTGAAATGTGCATATATTGCACATATATGTGTTCCAGTTATACAGATAACAGTTTACAGCAGGGCATTTGTGCCACTGATATAGAGGTTTTAAATTAATGTAAATATTATTGAAGAATAACAGTATTGCATAGTTATGAAGTGTGGTATTTGAACCCACAACCTCTGACTAAAGTCTAATATTAGACTCTTAAAATTGTTTTGTGGTACAGACTAATGCATGCATACTTGTTTTTTACAGATGGGATATGCATGCTCAGTTTGATACAACTCTATAAAATACCAAAAAAGCCAACTTTAACTTTTAATGCTACAATAACACTACTTTTCTGCTGCATACATACTACTTGCTTCCCTCAGTCTCACTAATCTAGCCTTGTGGATGTAGACATTGCACTCCTGATCACTGGAAGCTGGGGGAGAAAAGAACAGAACAGAAGACCATTATGCATACCAGTCTTGCCTATATTCAGTTTTCTGACTCTTCAAGTATTTTCTTGAGTTGATACTTACACAGATATGGGATGTCATCAGTTCTAATTTCCTCAATCCATCAGTCAGGAGTATCCTCTTCCTCCTCTATAGGCCATTAAAACAATTGCTCTCCAATGTGTGGGATACCAGTGGCACTGGATACAACCAGGCTTAATTATCCTATGCCTCAGACTTGGCTGATGTGTTTGTTAGGAGTCTAATGAATAACCTGGACTCCTGGCCACCCAACCTCTGTGCACTAAACCTGGCACCTTCCCTAGTAAGGTCTGCCATGTCTATCTACCAGCGGATCTAGAGCAATGGAGACTGATACTTTCCCACCAATTCCAGTTATTGTGTTTACTGGAGTGTGCACAAACATGCTACGCATTTACATGGTGGTGTGTGAAGAGTAGCTGTGCCAAGCAGTGAAGAATGAGAAAAATAGATTTTTATACTGTGGGATTCAAACTTAGGCATAAGGGACAAACATTTACTTCCACAGCATTGATTTTCCATCTTTGCCACAGAAGAAGTGCTGCTCAGACAAAGTCAGGCATCATACATACATGCAGGTGACAGTATGAGCTGTTACGGGTTTATATTGGAAGACCAAATGTTTAGATGATCGAACACCTAAACATAGATCTTTCAATGTCGAAAGCAAACAATGGCAAATGACTGATTTAATGCAGGGAAAGATTTCCCTTGGCCGTTCATCGGAGTTTGCTATTACCCTACTGTTGAGTGATCTCGGAGTTGGTATATTTAGCTAGGGGGTTGTGGGGGCACAGGCCCCCATGTCAGGGGGTGTGAGGGGCAAAGCCTCCCACTTAATTTAGCTGTAAAGTAATGTTTTTTGTGTTGTGGCCGAGGGACGTGTTTCCCTGGGACATTCGACATTGTGTGGTTCAATATTAGAAAATCGAAGTTTAGGTGTTGGATCACCTAAGTATTCGGTCTTCTAATATACAGACCCAGCTGTTACACATGTATATGTGTGACTTGACAAGGTTATTGGATATAGAGGCAGTTGTGTATATGTCTTAGGCAAATACGAAGGCCATGTAAGTCCAGATAACAGAATTATACTTATAGAAATATAGTACACAGTATACCCTCAGTCATACATCTAATAATACATCTGATAATACATAAATGAGCTGGGAAAGATGTTCAGCAGGTAAGGGTGATAAAGGACAGTGAGGGAAATGTACTCACAAGTGAGGAGAGTGTGTTGAGTAGATGGAAAGAGTACTTTGAAGGGCTGATGAATGAAGAGAATGAGAGAGAGAGAAGGTTGGATGATGTGGGGACAGTGAATCAGGAAGTGAAACAGATTAACAAGGAGGAAGTAAGGACAGCTATGAAGAGGATGAAGAATGTAAAGGCTGTTAGCCCAGATGCCATACCAGTGGAAGCATGGAGGTGCTTAGGAGAAATGGCTGTGGAATTTTTAACCAGATTGTTTAATGAAATTTTGGAAAGTCAGAGGATGCCTGAGGAGTGGAGAAAAAGTGTTTTGGTACCTATCTTTAAGAATAAGGGTGATGTGCAGAGCTGCAGTAACTACAGAGGGATAAAATTGATCAGTCACAGCTTGAAGTTATGGGAAAGAGTAGTGGAAGCTAGGTTAAGAAGGGAGGTGATGATTAGTGATCAACAGTATGGTTTCATGCCAGGAAAGAGCACTACAGATGCAATATTTGCTCTGAGAGTGTTGTTGGAGAAACACAGAGAAGGTCAGAAGGAGTTGCATTGTGTCTTTGTGGACTTAGAGAAAGCATATGACAGGGTGCCTGGAGAGGAGTTGTGGTATTGTATGAGGAAGTCGGGAGTGGCAGAGAATTATGTAAGAGTGGTACAGGATATGTACAAGAGTAGTGTGACATTGGTGAGGACTGCGGTGGGAGTGACAGATACGTTTAAGGTGGAGGTGGGATTACATCAAGGATCAGCTCTGAGCTGATAGGTTGACATATGAGATCAGACAGGAGGCCCCATGGACTATGATGTTTGCAAATGACATTGTGATATGTAGTGAGAGTAGGGACCAGGTTGAGCAGACCTTGGAGAGGTGGCGATATGCTTTAGAGTGGAGAGGAATGAAGGTCAGCAGGGCTAAAACAGAATATATGTGTGTAAATGAGAGGGAGGGTAGAGGAATGGTGATGATGCAGGGAGTAGAGTTGGTAAAGGTGGATGAGTTTAAGTACTTGGGATCAACAGTTTAGAGTAATGGTGAGTGTGGAAGAGAGGTGAAGAAGAGAGTACAGGCAGGGTGGAATGGGCAGAGAAGAGTGTCAGGAGTGATTTGCGACAGACGGGTACCAGTAAGAGTGAAAGGGAAGGTCTGCAAGAGGGTAGTGAGACCAGCTATGTTATATGGGTTGGAGACGGTGGCATTGAAGAAAAGGCAAGAGTCAAAGCTGGATGTAGCAGAGTTAAAGATGTTAAGATTTGCACTGGGTGTGACTAAGATGGACAGGATTAGGAATCAGTATATTAGAGGGTCAGCTCAGGTTGGACAGTTTGGAGACAAAGCAAGAGAGACAAGATTGCATTGGTTTGGACATGTGCTGAGGAGGGATGCTGGGTATATTGGGAAAAGGATGCTAAGGATGGATCTGCCAGGAAAGAGGAAAAGAGGAAGGCCTAAGATAAGGTTTATGGATGTGGTGAGAGAGGACATGCAGATGGTTAGTGTGAAAGAGCATGTTGCAGAGGACGAGAAGAAATGGAAACAGATGATCCGCTGTGGCAACCCCTAATGGAAACAGCTGAAAGAAGATGATGATGATGAATACATAAATAAATGAATAAATAAAAAACACAATAATAGTGTGTCAACCCTTATACATATAATTAATATCAACTCCACTATCTAAAGTGTTATAATGGACAGTGAATATAATGGGAAGTAGAACAACAGTAAAAATGTATGGAATATCCTGTATTAGGACCCAAGACCATGTGTGTGGCAGTCCTATACTTACACCTGTTGCCACAACAGTTGAAATAACACTTGTTTGTGTTTCAGTTCATTGCTATAAACTGCAATGTCACAACAATAAAAAAAGGTTTTACACTCTGTACTAGAAACCAGGACCATCTGTACTCTAGTCCTATACTTACAGCTGCTGCCACAGGAGTAGTTGCATGACATTCCCTAATTTACTAATCATTCTTAAGGTCTCTGTGTTCACCACCACACAACATCACTTAGCAGGTTTGCTCGGTGTTCACCAGAATTAATTGAATATATCTCGTTTCTGTTTTTGGCTGTATGGTCCGGTCTGCTGCCTGGATGGTCCAGTTGTGCACTGCTGCACTTCATGCAAACGAGAAAAGCACAGCCAAACCTGCCATACATTTCCTTCATTCCCATGACTGCATGATGTACTGCATCACACGAATAGTCCCTTCCAAAAAAAAAAATTAGACAACCAAAGACAGAAAAGGAAAAAAAGTAAAAAGGGGCAAGTAGTTGAAATGAGGAAGATCAATGCATGACATACACATAAAAACATGACGGCTCATATGAGATATGTCTACATAGATCTGGATTTGAACTCTCACTCCATTACACCTTCAGAACACAGGATGGGTGTGTTAGTCCTCTTTGCCACACAAACAGCTTTGCAGAAAATAATTGAACTCATTCTGTACACAACCAACTGCAACAACATCTACAGTGATACCAAACCATTCAACTCTTATTTGTACATTTATTATTTTTGGATGTAGTGACACAACCTGTTATGATTATTACTTGCAAAAAGACAGCTCTGTCTTACCTTTCTGTGTTTGTTGGTCATTTTTCTGTTATCTGACCAGTAATCTGAGACATGCAGAGTATAAGCCATTCTATATCATTGGCATTAAAATGTGTGAGGAAATTAACTGGAGATAATATCATATGCAGCTTCCAACAAATGAAGGGCAGGTTGGATGTTAATGAACACAACCTGTGTACTGTGTGCTGGTTACCTACATTTTCAACCTTACCGCTAACACTTTGTAGATCTAATCTGGCACACCCAGTGGAAGTAGGGCAACCTGCAGTGCTGTTGTGTTTTCCTTCTCCCAACCAATATTCCTTCACAGTTGGATTCCATTAAAAACAAACACTGAGGAAGTGGCCATGGTGGTTTTTGGATGGCCTCAGTGGTCCAGTGGTTAGTGTTGCTGCCTCAAAGCAAGAAATTCTCTGGTTTGATATTTGGCTGGGGTGCCTTCTGTGTGGAGTCTGTATGTCCTCCCTGTGGTCATGTAGGTTTCCTCTGGGTGCTCCGGTTTCCTCCTACATTCCAAAGACATGCAGTAGGTGGATTGGACACTCTAAATTGGTCATAGGTGAGAGTGTGTGCGTGAGTGAGTTGTGCAAATAAACTACAGAGGCAGGGCTAGCCCCCCAGTGGTGTAAATCTTGGCTCAAGATGATTGTCACTGCTGAAGTGACTCCCCTTTCTCATGTCTAAAATGGGAAAATGGATTGAGGATAGATGGATGGACTGAGAGAGTGCGGGCACTATGTTTACATCTCCTACACCAATCCAAGTATTTCAGATTCAGAAAGTTTACTGAGTTTATACTTCATTTGCATAGTTACCATGCTAACAGCCCTGAATCTACTCCATATAAAAAGGTAACCATGTGATAGTGAGGAGACTTGTTTATTTTAGGGAATACACTATTTTTTCAGGATGTATCTGTACAGAAGATTACTGAACTTCAGAAGGCATGCCTACATTTTGTCAGGTACATACTGTATATGCTGAAATGTATTTAAGAAAACTCTGAAGCAAGGGCTTTTACACTTTTATCTGTATGCATTAGGTAGAAGTGTACTGATGGCATGGGCATGTTTGTCAAACCATTTCATAGGTATACATGATTGCCAATATGTGAAAATGGAATGCTCTGTGATAAATATGTACACATGCTTCAGGAACAGTTCCTCTGATAGCACTTTTAGCATTTCAAAGATGGTTTATTAGTAAAACATGTAATTTTCCTGTTCTTTTTTTTTGGGGGGGGGGGATGCTGAGTTACTGTTATTGTGCAAACAAGGATATGTTGCTATTGTTACTCTCCTTGTTTTGCATCCATCCTGTTGTTCATATTTCACATCTCTAGACTGTTTTATGTTTCTCCAGTGGGTAATACTGAGTGGCTACCTTATCTGTTTTATCTGGGAGCGGTTATTTTGTAGTTATGTGATACATATGTGTATTATCCTTCTGTTGTCTTTTAGGACAACTAGGAGTATGCCACCCAGGCTTGCCAATCCTTGGAGACTCCCCTTCACCTATGTTGAGAATCAGGTGATAGTGGATGTCTTTAGGAAACATGGTGCTTTTCTTCTGGAAAGGGGATGACAAGATATGGTGTGCAGGATGCAAATTTGGCACCAGATTGTTGATGATGTGAATGCCATGGGTGGCCATGGCAGAACATACAAGCAGGTATGCTACAAGGCCACTGACATGATCACATCTGCATGAAGGAGAGCATCTGTAGTGTGCTGTGACCAGATGGTTACCATCATGTCCTGGATGTTGGTGCAACAAGTTTCAGAGACAGCATGCACATCCCAGGAGGAGCTTCCAGGTAGGCTTTTGTATCTCAACAGTTGAATACTGTTGCTGTATGGTAAAACAACTGAAATCTGTATGTTACTTCTGTATCACCGGGAAAAGCTGAAAGACACAACAACTCCTGTATCACATGACTTTATTTTGAGGGGGATTGTAGATTGCTACAGTTATTACTTTAGGTTGGAGTTGTCAGCCATGTTCTTCTTGAATGTATAAAGGGGTATAAGTATTACCCCCTGTGTTACTGTTAATTGTGATGATGTTGCCCTTACCTCTTGCTTAGCTTCTCCAGGACCATATGGAATGCAGAGGAGAATCTCATCTGCAGATGGTACTCCAAACATTTTTGTGTCAGTACTGCTGAGCAAGTTAAAGAAATATTTTAGTGTGTGCTGTTGATGTCGAGCCTATAGTTTGTTTCTGTAATAGTGGCACCACTTTTTGTTTGTTAGCATATAGTGGACTAGAGTAGGTATTATGTTTTCCTGTGTTTGTTGCTTTTTATCACAGGTGATTATGACAGTGGAAGTGTGAGCCCTCTGCCACCTGATCTCAGTATATCAGTAGACTTTGATGATGATGTTGGCCAAACTGAGGCACAGTCTGGGGGTGCAGAGGTTGAATCTGACACTGAGGTTGACATATAGCCATCCCCCGCATTCCCATCAGACACAGTCTGGACCCGTTCCAATGAGTCCTCAGATATTGGAGAGGTGGACCATTGATCAGGAAAGTGTGATTACTGCGGCTTTAGCACCTGTTGAGTCTGGCTGCAGCCAAAGTGTGGGTGAGGTGCCATGCAGGAGGGTTGATAGGGGTGCTTGGAGGAAGCCTGCTATCCCTGCTCCACCTGATCCAGGTTTCTGTTACGGTGCCTCTCAACTATGTTTAGGGCTGTCTTGGAGGCACAGGCACATTCCCATAGTTGCTCCAGACAACTGCTCAGGGTTATAGATGTGGCACAGGCTGACTTGCGTGACTCTGACACCTCGGCATCCCATCACCATCGAGAAGTTGGTATTTAGCACATTTTCAGGGTCATGACAGTTTAGTATAATGTATTTAGTAAAATGTATTTGAAGTAGAATGATTTTCTAAAATTGCTGCTGGTTGCTGGTGTAGTTCGTGTTTTTCTTCAACCTAGATTGGTTTGGTGTTTGATATATATTTAACACCAGTGCCAGTGTCTAGATGTCGCAAGCAGCTGGGGGTCCTGGGCTTTCTGATATGCCTGGGTTACTTTGTTTCGCTGAGATGATAAGCAAAAGGTTGAAAAAATTCGCACATATGGATCCATGGTGTGTGAATAATAGTCGTGACTCTGAGGGGTGGTTTCTGCAACTTGAAAGACTTATGTCTAAGGAGATTGCTTTGTTTTTGGACACTCGCCTCCTTGAGAAGTATGTGAGTTTAAATCTAACTCCGAGGGGGTTACGTATGATCGGTTGCTTGCAACCAATTTCACGGAGGAAGAGAGTGATTTGGCTGAGGAGGGGAAACAGGCATCATTGCATTGTACATTGACCTGGTTACAATTCCTGATAAAATGTAACTTGAGGGCGCATGATAAATTAAAGAGTGAGATTTTGCACCTACAGGATGAGGTGGTGGAGGAGTCCTGTTTCTGGGTGCAGATGTCTTCCATTAGTGAAAGAGTCTCTAAATTAGAGACTGAAATTATCCAACACAAAAGAAATAAATGTTTGCATGATATGAAGGATTATGAGACTGGTATTTTGTTCTCATGGCAATGGGAGTTGTCACGAAGCTGGTCAAAGGTGAGGATAACGGTCAGTAATGCCGTAGCGTTTCGGCGTCTTCTATGGAGCAGGATAGAACTAAATTTGTTTCTTTTGCTGTTTCTTCTGCTTTGGAAGCTGAAGATGTGAACTAGGCTGTAACCTCTAATGAGAATTGGACTTTTCAGTCAAGTCAGGCGAATCGTGGGAAAGGAGGCAGGAAGAGAAGAAACCATTTCAAATAATGGACATATTGTTTTTGATTGTGAGTACAATGTACAGGCAATGCATATTATTAATTTATCCAAACTTAGTCTTTCTGAGGATATGGAAGCTGTATTATTTAAAGGTAGTAAATTTGTGCCTACATTTATACCTTCTTTTGTTGATTTGTATTTTGAGTTGAAAGCATTTTGTAGAAAGTTATTATTAAGTGTTTATTTTGAAAAAAAATGTATTTAGTGAAGTGACAACCAATGTGGGGAATAATGATGAATGTGATGATGACTTAATGAATGTCTCCATTTATGATTATGAATTTGAAACTTTGGAGTTTGAAAATGGTGATGACAGTAATAGATCACTTTATGCTACTGGGTATGGTAAACTGCAGTTACCTAGTTTATCAACTGAAAGTAAATTCATGCCTATGATAAATGTGCCTGCCATTATTTTGTTTAAAAAAATTGTGTATAAGGAAATTTCCATTGCGTTTGGTAAATTTTTGAAACAGAAAAAAACATATAATTTAACTAAAAATGAGTGGTTAGCTTTGACAAATTTAAAAAAGTTAAAAATGGAATTTATCTTTAAATGTGCAGATAAAGGTGGTAACTGGGTGATTTTGCATAAACAAGCATATTATGTTAGCTGATATATTAAGTTGTGAAGATGAATATCAGCTTCTGCCTAGGAATCCAGTTAGGAATTTTAATGAAGCACTGTTGGGATTGCTGGAAAGGGGAGAACGTTTGGGTTTTTTTGACTGTAAAGATGTAAAAAAGTTAGATGTTAAAAAAACAGTTACCCCTATTATGTATGCCTTGCCAAAGGTACATACAAATTTAGTGAAGCCCCCTGGGAGGCCTCTTATATCAGGGGTAGGCTCCTACTTAAGTAATGTAGGCAATTTTCTTGATTTTCATTTAAAAAAATACCTTTGTAAAGTTTCTGCACATATTTCGAATACACAAGGTTTATTAAATGAGTCAGCTAAAATCAAATGGCAACGTGATTATTATTGGATTACTGTTGATGTTAAATCACTATATATGAACATTAGATTGAGATGGGGAATTGAGGCTATTATGGACATGTTAGGTGAAGGCCCTAGAACACCTTTTATAGTTAATTTATTGGAATTTTGTTTAACTCATAATTATTTTTCATTTGAGAATAAGTTTTTCTTGCAGTTGAAGGGCACAGCTATGGGGGCTTCTTATGCACCCTCATATGCTATTATATATATATATATATATATATATATATATATATATATATATATATATATATATATATGGGATTTTTTGAAAGTAAATTTATATATCCCACTTCCTTTTATAGGGATAGGGTGGTGCTTTATAAGCGCTTTATTGAAGACCTTATCTTTATTTGTAAAGGAGATGTTTGTGATTTTTTTTTGGATTTTTTGAGACCCTTAATTGCAATGAACATGGTTTAACTTTTTCTTATGAATTTAATAGAAAACTATTAACTTTTTGGATGTGACATTGTATGAGGATGGTGAAGTTATTGGCTTTAAGACATTTAGGAAGTTAACCTCAGTGAATATGTTCCTGCATGCTACAAGTATGCATCCGGAACATTTGTTAAACTATTTACCTAGTGCTGAATTTAAAAGAATTTTTGACCATACTAGTGATATGACTGAGAAAATGGTTGAATTGGATAGGGTAGAGAGGAGATTAAAGGAGAGAGGTTATGATGAGAAAAAAAATATTGAGTTGTAAACAGGCAATATTAGGGGGTGTGATACAAAACTCACAAGGCATGTTGGTTAGAAAATATGGAAATTTTGGAGATAATAGCTCTCTTGTTAAGATAGATGTGGACAGAAAATTATTTTATGTCACAAAGTTTTCTCCTTTTTCTGATATGCTGGTTAAGATTATTAAAAAAATTCTGGTATATTATTTCTGAGGATGAAAATATTGGTCATCTACTCCCCAATCATGTCACATTTTCATTTAGTTGTTGTTGTTGTCTTTCGGCTTTTCCCGGTTAGAGGTTGCCACAGCGGAACTCTGGTCCGCTAATGATTGGTAGTAGATTTTGACGAATGTTGAGGTGCCAGCTCAATGTTCAACCTTCAATGAAGGCATGCCCATTTACGCATGTCTTTCGAACGCCCACCCAACCATGTGGAGGACATGCAGAGTCCTCACAGAAGGCACTAAAGGAAAAAATTTAAAGGAATTGTTGAACTATAATTTCATGGGGGGGGGGTCTAATGTTAATTTACCTATGGGTACCTTCCCCTGTGGTCATTGCAGTATTTGTAAGAGGGTTAAAAATTTATCAGGAACTTTAATTAATAAGAAATCATTTGACTCTAGATTTTAGTTCAACTGCAGATTGACAGGGGTGGTTTATATTTTGGGATGCTCATGTTCTGATATTAAATGGTGTATAGGTCAGACAAAACGGATGGTGAAAATTTGAGTTTTGGAGCATCTTAGAGATATAAGAAATAAAAATGAATTGAGTCCTGTAGCCAACCATTTTCATGAGATACATGGGGGTTCAGATAGTGGTTTAATTTTTACAGTTCTTGCAAAACCTTTCATGCCTAGAGGGGGTGACTACATTGGTAAGTTACTAGAGTTAGAAACTAGAATGATATTTAAATTTCAGACTTTAATGCCTAGTGGCTTAAATCAAGAAGTTGGCATTTAGCACATTTTCAGGGTCATGACAGTTTAGTATAATGTATTTAGTAAAATGTATTTGAAGTAGAATGATTTTTATAATATTTTGTATGGATTTTGTGTGGATTTATATATTTGATGTTTTGTATTTATTTAATTCTTTATATGAATTGTGATATATATATTTATATATATTAGACAGAAGTTGTTTTAAAATGAAGAAAGTTTATGTAAAATTGCATTAATTATTATTTAATTAATTAATTGGATCATGTTAAATGGCTGCTTGTATTTGGATATTTAAGGCAGCTGTAATTATGTTATTGTGATGCTTGAAGGTGAACTGCCAAGGTGCCAGATCACTGTTGCTGCATTAAAACAGAAATTACTGCTGGTTGCTGGTGTATTTCGGGTTTTTCTTCAACCTAGATTGGTTTGGTGTTTGGTGTTTGACATGCGCGACTGCCTCCACTGTGTTGCTGATCCAATGGATTGGATGAATAACATGTTGGAATGAGGGGTGTCTGTGATGGAACGAGTGTTGTCTGTGATGGGACATCTGCTGGGAGGAGAATGGCATCCTCATGGGCATTGGTCAGCCACATCATCTGCTGTTAACCAATATGACCATGCCAATCATGCTCCCATACAAGCAGTACTTCCACTGTTCCATCAATGAGTGGGCTGTCCACACCCAGAAATGGCATGCTATGGGGTCTTGGTCCTGGGTGTGCCTGTGAAAGGAGCTTGTCTAGCAGACATCAGTCATGTTCAAGTAGCAACAGTGGATCTGACTGTGGTTGTAGAAGTGCTAGTGCAACTCTTGGTAGAGCCAGTTCTCGTGGTTGGGGATGGCAATGATGAAATGCCACCTCTACCATGCATGTCTCACACCTGTCTGACATACCAAGACGTAGAGCCAGCACAGAGTTTGTCTGTGTTCATGCAGACACACGCAGACACCAATTTTACCCACAGGACCCCTACAGACACATACACAACAGTTACATGGTTCAGTCATGCAACTTAAACCTCATTTTGTGTCACTGGCCATTTGCTGGTTTATCCAAATATCTCCCTGTTTCTCTTTCTTACTCACACACACTCACTGACTTTTTGTGTCAGTCTAGGCCTCCTGCGCCCCCAAAACATAACACCCTGTACAAGTAATGATAACTGTGTCATATCCCTGGTTTTTGTCTTTTGGATTCAGGGATACATAAGCTTTGTGTCTGATGCTCAGGCTGCATAGCTGACTTAGTGCTTAGTATATCTGCATTTGTTGTATTGAGCTGGTAATTGTACCTTTGACTTACGTTGGCTTTGGAAAGTTACACAGTTGATAGCATCAAAATTTTCCAGCTTAATTGTGAATGATCTTCTGAAGGTTGTGAAGTCAGAAACTGCAACATGTATCATTAATTTCAAACCTCTCTAGGTAATGGTTTTCCAGTACAAATGCATGGTGCTAAACTGAGAGCACACAGTGATCATCACTACTTTTAAGAGGTATGACTGTGTGAGTCTTTGAAGCCTGAGGCCTTCTACTCGATAATGGACACATATTAGTCACACAGTTATTTGCTGTCACATGTTAAGATAATTTCTGTAACAATCTCCCACGCTTACTTGCTTACAGTACCAATTAATGAAATACAAGGATATGTCACTCATTCAAATTATTACGCAATACACTCTAGGTTCAAGACTTGCCTTGTAAATGCAGCAGTTGACACAGTTTTAGTTCAGGGCTGACTCTGTCTGATTCAAGCAGTACACAGTCAATACATGGAAAGGTAAAGGTTGTGTGAGTTGCCTGGCATCAGTGTTACTATATGTATGTGCATAGGAGGAAGGTTTCAGACCCCTATGTGGTGAGTGACTGTGCTATGTGTTATCTCTTAGCCAATGCAAGGGCAAACTGAGCATGCCTACATCTGCCTACACCCACAGCAGCTGGTGGTGCCCCCTCTGACTCCTCATCTGCCTGTGGCTGTGGTGACCATGGCATTGGTGGTGGGATGTGTACCCCTTTCCCATGCTGATCCTGCTGAAGCTGTTTTCTGAGGATGATGTTGTGTAGCATGACACAGTCTGTGAATATTTTTGTACATGTCCATGGATTGTACTGCAGGGCTCCCCCAGATGTATCTTGGCACCAGAACTGTGAATTCTGCAGCCCAAACACATGCTCTATGATATTTCTAGTTTGTGTGTGTGCCTCATTAAGGCATTCTTCCATGGGTGTGTCTGCATTTCTGATGGGTGTCATCAGACACGGTTCCAGTGCATAGCCTGCATCCCCCAGTAAATGACTCTGTGGGACATCCTTCCTAGCAAACATCTGGTACAGTTGGAAGGTGTGCCAGATATGTGAGTCATGGTAACTGCCAGAGTTGCCAGCACACATGCTCAATATGATTCCCTTGGCTTTACACATGACTTGGCAGTTGATAGAGTGATAGCCCTTTCTGTTTATGTAGAGCCTACCCTATTCCCTGGGTGGTGCCTTAATTTCTATATGTTTGTAATCTATGGCACCCGGTACTTCAGGGTAGTATGCTACATGGTAGAACTCCTGACGGAGGATCCTGCATGCTGATGCCTGTGCCACCCCCAGCATGTCTCCTGTTGGTCTCTGAAAGGTACCTGTAGCTAAGATTCTAACTGCTACACATACCTTTGTCTCTTCTGGGGTGGGTTCCCCTCAGTTGACCTTGGTTCTGAGTTGAGGATGGCAGAGGTTGCAGAATTCCTGTAGTGTGTCCCTGTCCGCCCTGTAGTGCTCAAAAATTTCCACATTATGTAGGTTGTAAACAGTTAATTGGGCTTGAAAGCTCTTCTCCTTCTTGGCCTAGGCCTATTGGCAGCAGCAGCAACATTGGCTTCAGCCTGTAGCACATACAAATGAATTAAAGCAGCAGCAGCCCCTAACATTCTGTCTGTGTAAATTCCTTTCCATGGCTGTATTCCAATAGGTTTTGGAATTCACAGGAAAAAAAACAGGTTGCTTTATAGCTTGTTGAATAGCTCCAACATGTTTGATTGGTTGATTAGCATGCAGTTCAGCTGCTTATGCTGTAATTAGCATGCCATGGTGTTTACCTTGTTTGTGCAGTGGTGCATGCCTCTACGGTGTGGCGCTTACTGAATGTAAAACTATGTGCTACTATGTGAGCATCATGGTGCAATGCACACACAGTAAAACTGGACTGTGTAGGGTTTATTGAATCCCCACAACAAACAAAATTCAGGTCCCTAGACAATGTATTTCTGGCACTGTTTGAATAAATAAAGTACTCCCTACTGTTTTTAATTGGTGCCTTGGGATCTTTTACATCCACCTAAACTATCACCAACTCAAGCAGATGGGCCATTGCTTTAAAGTCTCATCTGGAGGATGGCACACTCAGGAGGGCAGCAGGAATTGATCTACCTTGTTTAGGAATAGTATTGCAGCCTGTTGCAACAAACATAAGTGTGCAACCTCTTGTGGCACTGGAATGAATGGCATGCTTTGGGTAGTAAGAGATTCTCAGGGACTTCCTGCTTCACAAAAGAGCACTACTAGTTCTTCTGTTATGAACTTGTGCTAATACTTTTTCAGAGTATTGCTTCAGGAAATTCTGTTGCATAATCAATGATTACCAAGATATTCTGATGGCCCTTACCCAGTTTTTATAAGTGGACCCACAGTATCCATTCCTTTCCCATTAAATGGGACTTCCATGATAGGTAAGGTTATCAAAGTGCTCTTAAATCCTGAGTCAGATGCTATCCTTTGACTTCCTGAGCATGCTGCATAAAAAAATTTCTAAGCCCTTCCTAATACCAGGCAAGTGAAATCTAGCCAGAATCCTAGCTTTTGTCTTAGATCTTCCTAATGACTACCCAGAACGTGGTTATGTGCTACATTTATCCCAAATATTTTAAAAGACATTGAAATTAATATTTTGCTCAGTGCATGTTGTTCAACTTTGGTTACTGTGCAGAGCATGTAATTTTTTTAGTTAAAAGTATGGGGGCATGAATTAGGCTGCTCTGCTCCTTTGGTTCCCCATTTACTTTTGCTATGCTGTCTCTAGTACTAATTATTGCATTATTTTCCCATTGGGCCAGCTTAAAATTGCCATGGATGATGTCAAAATCAGCTATGTCAGCATTATATTCTCCAGTATTTTGACATTAAATGGAGGTAATGACCTGTTTCCTTATAAATGCCAGTACAAAATTTCCTCTTCATCTACGTCTTTCTCTGTAAAAGCTCACTAAAACAAATTTCTCATACCCGGGCTAATGGTAATTTTTCTTTCACTCTAGTAGTTATTTTACTTGCTTTACACTTAGAGTTCTGCTTATATTACTGACTGACTGTCTACTTTGGTTTAGCAGGGAGAAACCTAAGGCTCTGCTCAAGTTTCTCATTCCTGTTTTCTTCAGTGTGAGAATCATTCAAGTATTCCTCAGTTTCCACACCACTCACCCTTAGTGTATTCTTAAGTACAGGTCTTTACCTGACAGTCTTCACACTCACTCATTTTATTACTTCAACCAATGGACTCTTTGATAAGGCTTGGCTTTCCTGTCAAGTCTCTGGAGGGACTTCTTTTATTACTTTAACTACTGGAGTCTTTTGGTGAGAACTAATATTCAACTTTTCTAGTCCTTCTGCTAATTGCTAAATCTCTCATTCTTTTGCATCATCTAGCTCTAAACTTTCTTTTTCAGGGAAATCCTCTTCTGCTGGATTTTTAGTCTTTTTTTCCATTCTGTCGTCACTCATTATTATGAGCACTGATGTTTCACACAGACACACACACACACACACACACACACACACACACACACACGTTCACAGCTCAAGATACTTTGTTGGTGTGTCTTTCGGCTTATCCCGGTTAGGGGTCGCCACAGCGGAACTCCAGTCCACTAATGTTTGGTAGTGGATTTTACGTGCCGAGTTACCAGCCCTGATGCACAACCTTCAATGAAGGCACGCCCATTCACGCATGCCTCCACAGAGAAGACACTCTTGCTGAGAATCGAATGGGACAACATCTTGCTGTGAGGCGACAACGCTGCCACAGCACCACTACAACTCAAGATACTGATGTAGGTATATTTTTGCTGACTCTAGAGATAAACACTGCAGGCTGTGATTCCATCAAAGAATGACATGCATGCATGTGTGTGTGTGTGTGTGTGTGTATGTGTGTGTGTGTGTGTGTGTGTGTGTGTGTGTGTG